>NW_027361771.1:19832500-19952500 GCF_039654945.1 Dendrobates tinctorius | reverse complement strand
GGACAGTGGAGATCCATCCCTATTCAAATGAAAAGGTGTGGATGTGCAGTGTCTTGCCGCAGCTACTAAACAGTTAACAGAGCTGTGTAATTCCACTCTGCAACTGAGCACATCACCCTCACAAAAAACACCCTCACCGATCTGATATTGATAACCTATCCTAAGGATAGGTCATCAGCATAAAGTACCAGACAACCAATACAAGACCTACTCAGACAGCTATGTGTTGTCTGAGTATTTGATAAGCTTTGCCTTCTGTTACCTCGTGTACTTCAGGACTTTTACTTCATCAAGGCTAATATTTCTTCAGCAAACTACTGACTCATTGTTATGGCCGACACGGCCACCTCCACTCATACTCACCTCCTCGCTCCAGCGGCGCTTCCTTCTCCACGTCAGGGCTCGTGCCGCCTGACAGGTCAACGGCCGGCGGTGCCTCTGCGCATGTGCCGTAGGCCGCGGCCGCGCGTCACCTCCTCTCCCTGATCTCCGGCGGTGCCCTGACTCGGAAGCACCACCAGACCAATGGGAGCTTGTGGGCCAGGTATATCAGGCCGCCTTCCCCTAATGGAGGAGCCTTATCTTAGGTTCTCTATCAGTTGGCCTTGATTCTCTCAGCAGCATCACCTTGTCCTCTCCCTGCTTTTGTCTCCCCAGCTCTGCCCTAGCCTGCCTGTCCTGTGTTCTAGCCATGCCTGCTTCTCCTGTGTCCTAGCCTGCCCGTTTGTCCTGTGCTCCAGCCATACTTACTTCTCCTGTGTCCTAGCCTGCCTGCCTGTCCTGTGTTCCAGCCATGCCCGCTTCTCCTGTGTCCTAACCTGCCTGCCTGTCCTGTGTTCCAGCCCTACCCGCTTCTCCTGTGTCCTACCCTGCCTGCCTGTCCTGTGTTACAGCCGTGCCCGCTTTTCCTGTGTCCTAGCCTGCCTGTCCTGTGTTCTAGTCGTGCCCGCCTGTCCTGTGTCCCGTCCGTGCCTCCTGAGTTCCAGTTCTGTCCTACCGTACTACTCCTCCTTTTCTACCAGTTCCACTGCTGATCCGCCTCCCGCACTCCACTCCATCACCCCGTGCTCTCTCTGTCCTGTGGAGGGGCTTCCAGCTTCCCTAAAGAGCCGCCCCTCTTGGTACCTGCTATCGTTTTACTCGAGCCCTGGGGCCTGCTCCTAACGATCCCTGTATAGGGGTCGGCTTCACCTGGTCCGCTCGCCCCAGGGTCTTTGGTGCCACAATCCAAAGGGTCCACTCTTGGAGGTTTGCCTCGCCAAGCATAACACTGATTATTATTTGTGTATATTTACCTACTAGCTCAAATCTGTGGTTAACCATTCATTTGCTGTAGGCATAGCATACTTTTCTCTGCTAATACTGGTGCTGTTCACATTATTATGCTGCTGCAACAGTATGTTATTTTTATCAACCAGTTTGCCTGTTCATCATTATTTCCTATATCTCTGCCTGCTATTTTTTTCCCCACCAGTATGAATCCTATTCGCACACTGTGCGATCAGGTGACAAATCTGACCCAGGTGGTTCAGGATCTGGCCAGGGAGCACCATAATCTAGAAATGTTGTAGTACCAGTTGCAGGGTCAGATTTCTATGGTGATGAGTGCTTCCCAGAGCCCTCAGCTGTTGGCAGTAACATTGACACTGGTATCTTCTGATGTGCAGTTGGTTTCTCCTGAACCAGTAATGGCCCTTCCTGATAAATATTTTGGGGAGAAAAAACAGTTTAAGGTGTTCAGGGAGAGCTGTAGACTATTTCTTACCCTGCGACCCCAGTCATCAGGGAATGAGTCCCAGCAAATGGGAATAATCATGTGCTTATTATGACGAGGTCCTCAGACTTGGGCACTTTCTTTGTCCACACAAGCCCCAGAATGGTAATTTGTTGATGTTTTATTTACGCCTTAGGGTAAACGAAGAACCCGACAGAATCCAGGTTGCGGAAGCAAAGATCATGAACCTGACACAGAGGGGCCGTAACACTGAGGAAAGGACTATAGTACTCTGTCCCAGCAATCGTTCACTGAAGTTTTGTGAAATGATGCAGCTCTCAGGTGTCAGTTTCTACGAGGCCTTTCAGATACACTTAAGGATGCCCTTGCTCTGTATACTCCACTCTGTTTCATGAGGCAGGCCACAACTCAGACGACAAGGGGTTTTGGTCATTCCCCCCAAATCTGTCCACTTACCTGAGGCAGAACAGATGGAAGTTGGAGACGCCAGCACTCGGACCATTCAGAGGAGACATCAGCATGGTTTCGGACATTGCCTTTACTCTATTTTTACATTTTCTCAAGGACTGCTAGATAAGTCCTCAAGCAAGAAACATGTCAGAAAATGCATAAATCTGGGTGATTGTCGAGTAGGTTACCCAGACTTCCAGGTACCGCTTTAATCCTCAGATAAATCCTGGTGTCTGAATGTGCAACTAATTATCTAAAATGAGTCATTATCAGCGATAGCTTTCAATTATTGTGGGTCTGCAGCTAACTTTCTCAATTTAGCACTGGGTTTGAGATTAGGATTAGGAAAAGTTGGGTTGGAAGAATCCAGTTAAATTCTTGCCATTGACAGGACACTGTTACTACAGAACCTTGTCCACCTGGTTAATGTGGAATTCACACTTAAGGTGGAAACACTTCACTCTGAGTCTATCTTCTGCCATGTTTTGGGCAATTTACCTGCTGGGTTGGTATTGGGGCTTTCATGGCTGTGTATTCACAATCCTACTATTGATTGGTGTCTGAAGGATATTTTTATGTGGAGCCCTAATTGTCATAAAAGATGCTTTAGTTCTGTACAAATTTTCCATGCTATTCTGGAGGGTCTATCAGGGTACCCGAAAGACTTTGAAGATGTGTTCTCTGAAAAAGAGGCCAAGATATTACCTCCCCAGTGCTATAAATCTTATTCCTAAAGCTCGCCGTCACCAGTATAATTTATCGGTTCCTTAACATACTGCTATGAAACAATATGTAAACAAAAGTTTACAGAAGGGTCATATCTGTCCATCCTTCTCACCTGTAGCTGCTGGGTTTTTCTGTGTTAAAAAGTAAGATGACTGTCTCCGTCCTTGCCTCAATTTCCATGAATGAAAAAAAATTACTGTTAAGGCCTCTTTCACACTTCAGTTTTTTGCATCAGTCATAATCCGCCAAAAGGACGTATGGCGGATCCGTTGTAGTACTGATGAGAACGGATGCCACCTGTCCGTTTTTTGGACGGATCCGACAAATGAAGAATTTTAAAGGAATCGCAGCCTGGAAAAGGAGAGAGAGAGAGAGAGAGAGAGAGAGAGAGGGAGAGAGAGAGAGAATTTTTTTTGTCCGGCACCCAGAAAGAATTTCGGGTTAAAACAGTGTCTGGAGGATCCGCCAGAGAAAAAAAACGTTGCAAGCTCCATTTTGAAATCTTTGAGGATGGTGACGGACAGCAACTTTTGGCGGATCAGCAAAAAAAACGGATGCAACGGACGGCAATCCGTCACAATCCGCCAATAATGGAAGTCAATGGGGAAAAAAACGGATCCTCAAAAAAAAAATTGCGGATCCGTTTTTTTCAAAACCTGGCGGATTGTGACTGATTGTAAAAAACTGAAGTGTGAAAGAGGCCTAAGAACACGTACCATCTTCCACTCATACCCGATGAATATAATAAGCTTGCAAGGGCCATATGGTTTTCTAAACTTGATCTTAGAGGAGTTTATAATTTGATACATATTCGGAAGGGTGATGAGTGGAAAGCAGTATTTTAACGTATTTTGTGTTTTGGGTTCATTACATCAGCTGAGGGGTTTAAGATGGATCCTGGAAAGGTGCAGACCATAACTGACAAGGTTCAACCTTGTGATCTTAAAGCATTGCAACAATTTCTAGGATTTACCAATCACTATAGAAAAATTACTAGTGTTTTTCGCAGATTATTAAACCTCTTACTGATCTCACACATAAGGGGATGGATCTTAAGAATTGGCTGCTGGATGCTGTTGGGGCCTTTAATAAATTGAAAGAGCTTCATGTCCACTCCAATTTTAATCCAACCTGATCTCCAGTAGGGTCTGTATTGTCTCAAGGTTCCAAAACTCTGACCAACTTGCGATCATGTGCATTCTTCTCAAGTAAATTTTAGTCTGCTGAGAGAAATTATGATGTTGGAAATTGCAAGTTACTTGATGTCAAATTAGCTTTTGAAGAATGGAGACCTTTTTTTGCAGAGAGAAATCCATTACTGTGGTGACAGATCATATAAATGTACCTTATATTGAATCAGCTGATCAATTAACCCCAAGACAGGTGAAATGGTCCTTAATTTTTTGTATATTCAATTTTTCTGTCACATTAAGGCCAGGGTGCAAGAATACGAGGGCTGATGCCTTATCACACAGCCTTGATTCAGTTTCTCCTTCAAAACCTCTATCCTCCATTTTTCCTCAGGTCATTGTGGTTTCTACAGTAACCTTGGAGTTGAAAGAGGAAATTCGTAAAGTCCAGTCATTGGCTCCTTCCGCTGCTCCAGGGTCCTAATTATTTGTGCCTGTGTATTTAAGATTACGCCTGTTGCAGGAGTTTCATGATTTTGTCTTGAGCAGTCATCCTCAGGTCACCGCTACATAGAAAGCAATTACAAGATTCTTTTGGTGGCCATCTATGTTTAATGATATTAAAGAATTTTTATCCGCTTGTTAACTTTGCGCACACCCTAAAATCTGTTATAACCGGCTGGCCAGGGAATTGACTCCATCGTAAATTCCAGAAAAACCATAGACTCATTTTTCCATGGATTTCATTACTGATTTGCCTGTGTCTGGAGGGAAGACTGTTATTTGTGTGGTAGTAGACAGATTCAGTAAACAGGCTAATTTTGTTCCATTTTCTGGGTTACCAATTTCTGAAAGAGTTTGCAGGTTATTTATAAATTATGTGGTAACATTGCATGGAATCACTCTGAACATTGTATCTGATAGGGGGTGCAATGTGTCTCAAAATTCTATCTAATGGTTTTTGAAGAGATATGTCCATTCTGCAAGGAATTCCTTCTTGAAGCAAAGTGCAGCAGGATTCAATGACAAAATTGATATGTCTGTGTTTTTATAAATTTATCAATGTTTTTTAATTACCACTTACATATTTGGTGTATGGTATAATTTTGTCTTGATAAGTTGTTCACTTAGATTTGTAAAGCTGGTACGAGGTCATCATTTACCTGGCTGATGTTGGAGAAGGCGAGGTCCTGGGTCTCTATATGGTGTCTGTCACTTTCTCTCAACCTAGGACCTGTAGAAGCTCAAAACGGGCGTCATGCGGTGCGTCTCCACTTCACACTTTCATGCCGGTGTTTTTATGTGATATCCAAATAAACGACATTTTTGGGATGGTGAGTGCCATCCGCTACTTCATTTCTGGATCTGGACATTTGCTCTATTATCTTTACATGGTGTGGCACCCGAGACCCCAGAGTCAGTATCCATTTGATGTCCTGGAGTGGTGCAGCTGTGCCGGGCTTTTCTGTTCAATACCATTGCGATTCATTGAAGTTGTTTGGAGATTTTTGAGCACACTGTTGTTGAGTTCTTCTCAAGGACACGACCGCGTGCTGCGGTTTTTTGGTTCAAGGAATGGAACCATTGATACCGAGTCAGTCTGATGGATTACAAGCAGGAAGGACAAAAGTAGATTCGTATTTCCTATATTGTGAACAGCAAGTTGAGTTGCAGACACTCAGTACGAAATCTTTAGAATTCAAAGTCACCAATTTGGCGGAATGCGAGGTAAGACTCTTTTAGACTAATAGCTTGCTTAAATCCTATAACAAATGTGTAGAGTAACCTTTCTGAAGGTCTATAAACAGATATCACATTTTAAGGACAATAAGGAATTTTTGGCTGAATGGGATAATATATTTTTACAATGCTCGAAAGATTTACTACATTTGGTTGTCAAATGCAATACTCAGAACTACACTGAAGTGAACACGGAACTAGAAAAAACTAAGAATGAACTTTGCTCCCGTTTTACGGATATTCAGTGGTTATCTTTCAACAGCAGATTGGATAAAAAATTAATACCCTTTCAGATTGAGATGAAGCAATGGAAATGGGATAAATTTATCACAGACAAAAATGACTTTGACTCTGGCAATGTTTTCATGTGGGATATGAACAAAGTTGGTCATAGAAAGAGGAGGACAAATTCTGCGTTTAAGAGAAATAATTTTAGAAGGACTAAAAAGGATTATTTAACAACCGATTCAGACCCTAGATTGAATGAGGAGATAAACATTTCATTGGCCCCTCAGTCAGTTGTTGTTGCTAGTACATCAGCACCTTTAGGAGGAAAAGCAGACGAGGGTGCAGGAGAGAAAACAGGTGTCGTGGAGATAGACAATGGGGTTTAATTCAATAGTAATCAAATTGTAAATCATGTGAAACCGTTTGCAGACAGCCTTCAGTGGCGCAGAAGGAATCCTGATGACGCTGGACCTAAAGTCACTGGTATGATGACTAATGGACATTGTTTTCACGTGATGGGAGGCCAGTGTACAGATGCCCCGGTGTCCTCGGCCTTGACTACGGCCCTGGCCCTCCCTCACACAGGTCTGGAGAATGGGTTGCCCATGACAGGGTTTTGATTTGGTGGTCTCTTAATTTTTGCCAGAGCTGTACATTCGGCATGAATAGTGTTCGAATATGGCCCGACTGTCAAAATCAGATTCAGGGCCAAAATCCAAACAAATTAGCTCATCTCTTAAAAAGACTCTAAATTTGCATTTCCAACTTTTAAGCAAGGTACAAAAGCCTTTGATTGAAAACAAAGTCTTTATCAAGGCTGGCGCAAATTGTGGAGTTCTAAAATGTATCCTGTTGTTGATATCTCAGGAAATGCACTTTTTAAGCTTAATGAAAGTGTCTGTTTTCACACCAAGATGGCAGGTACATGGTGTAGATTTCTCCGCTAGGGTGGCTGTCCAAGGAATATCAGAAAAAGCTTGAGACGTAAAGAGTACATCGAGATACACCTGACAAGCAAGGATGCTGTTTATGATAAAAGCTGCTGATCAGAAAATCACACACTACAAGAAGTGTTGAGAAGTGATTAACACCTTGCAGCTGCATCTGACACACGTTTATAAAGCAACCTAATGTATTTATCAGCTAAATTATTTTTTAGACATCATTTAGGACATGTCACATAGAAGAAAAAAAGCCCACTATGCTAATAATGTGTGCCCTTCTTAGTACACAGACTGGAGTGTCAGGTCTCACCCAGTGCTAGCAGCTCACCATATGTCAATTTGTATATCTGCTCTTTTCTATGATTCCTTTCAATTGTATGTAAATATCCAAGATCTAACTTCCAGATTTTGTCATGATTATTATTATTATTTACTTATATAGCACCATTGATTCCATGGTGCTGTTCAGAAGAGGTTACATACAAAAAGCATATCATTTACAGTAAACAAACTAACAGTGATGGACAAATACCGAGGGAAGAGTACCCTGACCTTGCAGGCTTACATTCTACAGGATAATTCGGTATACTAAAATGAAGACATTACTTATTTAATTTATAATTTTTGTATTGTAATTCCTCCTTATAACTATATCCCTAATATTCCATGGAACCAAAGTAATAAGGTCTAAGCAAGATTTAATAGGACTACAGGGGACCCAGGTTTGATGTCATCTTGTGGCTGTCTGAACTTAGGGGTGTGCTTATCAAGTCCCGAGGGAAAAGAAAAACCTTAAATTTAGGTGTAAGAGCCCTCTCCTGTACAGAAACCACCGGAGCACTAAACAGAGGTGGACATGACATTGGGAGGGGTGGACCTTTAACTCCTGCAGCTTTGTTTGTATAGCGGTGTAGATTTTAAGCAAGAGTGATGCTGCTTTAAGAGGAAAGAGCACAGTACATCTGTGCCTGGTGTGTTACTGTGAGGAGGGTGGGGTTTTTATAGAGGAGGTAACTCTGTACATATGATAAGGCTCCAGGTAATCCACTCAGGCCTGTGCTATCCACCTTCTTAGAAAATATAAAACAAGCACTTAGTGGATATACACCGGTCTTGCAAACCTATGAGGGGGACAATATACAGAAACAGGATGGATATATCAGGTAGGACAGCATGTAACATAAGAGGACTAAAGGCTGTCGTAGTTACATGTCCAGTCCTCTATGGTCCAATCCTTATCGTCTTTGGCAAACTTCAGCCTGGCTCTCCTTTGCTTCTCATTGATGAAATAATTTTTTCTACCTGTACATGACTTGAGCTCTGCCTCTAGGAGCCTGTTACGAATTGTTGCCATGCATTTCACCCCAGCTGCCATTTGCCATTCCTTTTGAAGGTCACTCGATGTCATCCTGTGGTTGTTAAGTGACATTCGAATAAGATGATGGTCATCCCAGTTAGTGGAGAGACATTTTCACCCTTTGTCAGTCTGCAGCTTTGTTGTCTCCAATGTCTCCTGCTTGACCTCGTTGTAATGGACTGCCATCTTAGAAATTTTAAGGATGAAGGCAACATGACGCTCACTGTATCCCTCTGCTAGTAAATCAAGAATTGATCCCTTCTTTTCCTCACTCAAGAATTTTCTTTTCAACTCCTTTGACATGGTTAAAAGTTATTTTTTCATTCCTATTACTTTTGGGATATTACTAGCACTTGTTTTGCCATCCAGCTTGTCCTATTGCAAGAGGATTGTGAACACCACAGCAGGGTTTTTATACTTTCCTTTGTTAAATAAGATTTGGTTCAGGTGATCACCTAATCAGAAGCACATGAAGTAGAATGAGGTGTACTCTGGTTGGAATTCAACTGACACTGGAATGGAATGGCTGTCAGACATGTAGAGAAGCTAATTTTTATAAAACTGCAGTGGTCTCTTAATTTTTGCCAGAGCTGTATAAAATAAATATTTGGGGAGCAACTCCGCACATTGCAGGGTTGTGCGTGGGCACTAATAATGCCTCACATGGTGGGGCGGTCAGTGGGCACTCCTAGTATGATGCTGCACCCAGAGCTGGAGGACTCATGACGGGCTATTTTCTAGCCCCGTCTCTTGGGTATTTTATGTAGGTAGTGTGACTGACTGGGGCACAGACCTTGCAGTCTTCTACATATACACCTATGGCTGCAAGCAGCTTATACTAGACCTTCATATTATATTTCTTACTATTTATGTGCAGCTGGTGATTAGAGAGCAGTGTCTGTCTATAACTGCTGTAGAGGAGCAGGCGGCTTCTCATTTATTGTTACAGCAAATATCAGTATCTGACCTTATGATGGGATGTTTTTTCCAGTATTAACCTGTTGTATATGGGTCGCCCTCCCAGGGCTGCGGGGTACTCGGTACTGGGCCAGTGTCAGCGGGATGTGTCACAGCGGCGGTGACCCGGTCCGTGGCCCTGGGTGCCCAAGTAATGGGGAGTTATTTGTATTGTAGTAAGTTTGAATGAATAGTTCGTGACGCCACCTGTGGTGTTCGGCAAGTGAGGTGTTAAGCCGACGCTGCTTGAAAATCCTCTGGGGCTGGTGGTGTGTGGCAGCCAAGATGGTGAAGCTCCCCACAGGTGGAGCTGTGGCCCCAGGGCAGTGTAGGTGTAATGGATGAGGAGAAGCGCAGGCAGTGTAGGAGCTGGTACCCAGATGTAGTGATGCTGAGGGTGTAGGCGCGATAATGAATGGAGGACACCGGGGCTTGTAGTTCCAAAGCTTTACTCACAGTCTGTAGTGCACACAGGTGCCTGCCTCCGGGCCGTGTCCTCCGGGTCAGCGGCTCAGTCAACCTCCAGGCAAGATGGTAGGCTTCCCTCCAACACTCCGCCAACATGTACCTTCCTGAACGTCTCCTCTATAGCGCCTTAAAGTGTGAAGATCTCCTAGTACTGAGTTACACTGGAGTTCCTCTCATCAGATGTTCCCAATAACTCTCCTTGTATGGCAGACAGCTGTAGCCTGCTTCGGGGACTCCCTTCTCATGCGTCCTGGCTCTCTATCCAAATGCTGTTGTGCCCCAAGTCTTAGATGGGAGTAGTGCATTTACAGCCAACTTCTCCACCGGTGTCTGCTGCAGAACCATAAGTGTCCATACAACCTCGGGGACTGGGCCCCGGCCTTGTGCTTAGAACCTATAGGCAGGGTGCTTCCTTCCAACCCACGTCCTCTCTGTTCTATTCTCTGTTGTGAGCTCATCTGTTCATTCACCTTTTGTGTCTGAGGATCTCCCTCTTCTGGTGAAGGAAGGTAGTGAGGCTGATTTGTATGAAAGAAACCAAACACCTGATCAGGTGGATTGTGACTGGGTAACAGGAACTTCAGACTGGATATAAGGCAGCCGACGCCATTCTGAGTGGCTGGTGATTTCTCTGCTGGATTCTTGGAGACCAGTCTGATTCCTGCTTCCCAAAGATAAGTTCAATAGCAGAGGAAAAACTTATTAGTTTTGGTTTTGTTTACCTTGTTTTGGAGTTCAGCCATCCCCGGCTGGGGGTGTGCTGGATTCTTATTCCTTGATCAGTGTTCTCTTTTGCTCTGCTTTCAGAATATTCTGAGTGCTGATATAGGGTCTGAAGTCTAGTGACTTCAGCGTCCTTTTTGCTTATTAGTTGTATTGGTAATATTTTTAGCAGGGTTTTCTCAGATTGCAGACAGCAGCTTTTCTGTCTGGTCTGCTCTGGGGCAGTCAGTTTTTCCCTTTTCTCTCTTTAGGCTTATTTAGATCTCCGGCTGTGACGAGGTGTCTAGGATCACCGTAGGAACACTCCACAGCTACTGCTAGTTGTGTGATAGGATTAGGGGTCTGCAATCCACTAGTGTCCAACCTCTCTGATTTTCTGGGCTGAGCTTGCATTTTTGTTTTTTCCTCCTCGGTGACTCAATCATAACAATTCTCCTTCGTTCCGTATTATTCTCTCTTTCTTATGGATGCTTAGGTTACAGATCAGTGTCCTTCTTCCTTCCTTCCTTTCCCGTGATTTTGTGATGCTGTGTGTGACGGGGATCAGCGACTGGCCCCCCTGCCGGGTATCGCTGATCATGCTGGATCGGCCTGGGCTGTTTTTCGATCGCTGGGCTCCCGCTGGCCAGAGCGCATCGCTGCGTGTGGCAGCGAGAGACCAGCGATCAGCGACGCTGGACGCTGGTTTCTAATGTAAACATCGGGTATCCAGGAGCCACGGCTCCTGGATACCCGCTATTTACCTTGGAAACCGGCATACACGCTGGTTTCCAAGGTAAACAGCGGGTATTCAGGAGTCGCGCGGATCTTAGATACCCGATGTTTACCCTGGAAACTAGCGTGTACGCCAGTTTCCAAGGTAAACAGCGGGTATCCAGGAGCCACGGCTCCTGGATACCCGATGTTTACATTAGAAGCCAGCGTCCAGCGTTGCTGGTCCTGATCGCTGGAGGGGCTGTCTTGTGACAACTCGCTAGCGATCAGCCTAACGATGTCCCTGCGATCCCATCATGTCAGATCATTGGTGAGATCGCTGGGACATCGTTATGTGTAACGGGGCCTTAAGAGTAAAGTAATTAAGTGTATTAACACAAATGGCGATATGCCTACTTCCAGTGCCCTTGAGTTGGTGGAAGCAACTAAGGGTAAAATAATCCAGTGTATTAACACGAAGGGTAATATGCCTATTCCCGGTGCCCTTGAGCTAGTGGGAGCATCTAAGGGTACAAATCAAGTGCATTAATACCATAGGCAATATGCCTATTCCTGATGCCCTTGAACTAGTTGGAGTGGCTAAGGGTAAAAATCAAGTGCATTAACACAAAGGGTAATATGCCTATTCCTGGTGTCCTTGAGCCAGTGGGAGTGGCTAAGAGTAAAGTAATCAAGTGAATTTACATGAAGGTCAAAATACCTATTCCCAGTGCCCTTAAGTTGGTGGGAACGACTAAAGGTAATGTAATGAAATGCATTAACACGAAGGGCAATATGCCTATTCCCGATGCCTTTGACCTAGTTGGAACAGTTAATGGTAAATGCCATCAAGTGCATGAAAAAAAATAACACTGGCGTGGCAGGGTTATTAATAATGCCTTCATAGACTTTTTCTGCTATAGGCTTATTTCAATTACCATGTCCAAGTATTATGAAAGTTATTTAATAGTTGGTTATCATGTTGGGTATAGCTTTTAATTATTCCCTATTTATAATATCTTTCTCTTTATATATACTCATCAATTTTCAGGTAGCAGTAAGTGGGTTTAAGAAATTATTACTGCACAGCACAGCTACTGTAAATAATGGTGGTTTCTAGAACCAAAAACTGTGAATTGGTGAATTATTAGAGCTGGCTACAATACATGCAGTATATCAGTTTTTGAGGCATGACAGATGTCATAATACAGGAATTCAGACTGTGGCTACCACCTTTATTATGGTTTACTTTCCACATTCCCATTATGGAATCCTCATTGCAGGATGTTTAGCGACTGTTATTTTGCTTTAGTTACAGTATTATCAATCACAATTTAGTAGAGTTGCATTAATAAAATTATTCTGTCGCAGCTCTGGAATTTTGTTACTTGTATGCTCAATCTTTCCATAGCATGTAGAACTGGTTGATGGCTTTATTAGGCATGGTTTATACCATTTAAGGTGTCAAATGGTCTCTCTGGTGGCGGTTTAGGAGTCAGGTGGAAGTTGCGGACAAGTTAAGGTGTACTCATTTTAACTAATACAGGATGTAAAACCTCATGGTGGTGAACAGGCTCGGCTTTGGTGGCCAGCCTCAAGGACGTTGTAATGATAATGTCAATCAGGGGCGGGCACAGTGGTTAAGCACAGGAGTGAGGATAATAGGGTCATTGGTGCCCTGAAAGTCTACCGGCTCTGCTTGAATGGCAAGCCAGTGAGTGCTACCGCTTTATTGCTGTCTGTCTTGTGAATCCCAATGTACTAGCACTTCACCTGACTCCTACTGTGATTGTTTTAATCCTGTGATTTAAATAAAGCTGTGGCCATTTTTACAACCAAAATAATGTGTTGTGTATTTATTCTAGTGCCTAGGTTTACTGTAGTTTTGGTGGTTTTAAGATGGAGTGGGGGTCTGTCCCATATCCAAAAGTATTGTAATATTCGTACCAAGGCATACAGTGGTGTTTTTTCTTATATCCAGCATAAAAATGTTGTTCCATTAGACTGTGTACTTGTAGAGAATAAAATCTTAATACAGAAGTGGACTCCAACATAAATCCTTACAGCAGCAAGTATGAGGCCATACTACTCCAGGCTGTCACAGTGGTTTTGCTGGGTGTTTTTGATGGCGTAAAGTTTATAGCATTTTGAAATCACTAGCACCCTAGGGTAAAAATACTGAACCAAAAGGTGGACATTCTGTTCTTAGCTGAATGGGGGTGTGATGGTGTGATATCGTGTGTGGGGTATCATTCTGTCTATCTGATTTTAGAAGTGTTGTCTTGTTGCTCTGTATCATTCTGTGTATCCCCCTTAATGTGACGACAAATGATTTAATCCTAACCCCTTAACGATTGCTGATACACCTTTTAACAATGGCAATTAAGGGTACTTATTTCGCAGTGCTGCTTTTTAAGGCTTCTTTTGCAGTGTTTTTTGCGGCCCATTTTTGCGGGCCGTATTGATGTAATTTTCATGGTCTGCCGCAAAAACAGGCTGCAAAAATCTTCCCAGGTTTCTGCAGGCCTTCGAAGTGATAAACAGGAAGTACATGCGAGTGTCCTAAATACAAAGGAAAAGGATGGTGTGCACTCTGTTCATATAAAGGGGAGGTGCTGGTGGATTGGACCGAGTAGGCCCTAAGTATATGAAAAGGTTGTAATCCACCGCACACAACTACTTGATACTTTCAAAAAATCAGTGAATTTTTATTCAAAAAGAGTTTTCCAGTCCAGACAAAAAAAGTGCCACAATTTACAATGACAGTTTATATAAATTAGTTTTCCAATAAGCTACCCAACATTTCGATCCTCCCGGATCTTACTCAAGGGGTGCTATGAAACAAGGAAAACAGTGCATAAAATTACAAATCATACAATAAAGCGGGGGTACACATAAAGAAAGAGGTCATATATAAGGGTAAGCAAAAAGAAGGACTGTAGACTGGCAATAGCAAAAACAGATATGTATAAAACAGTAATAATAGTACACCAGGAATTAATACTTGTCAGGAACTCAGAAATATAGAGCAAACAAAACAGGTATAATAAATAAAAAATAGCACTGTATTTATGAAAGAACACAGGTTCCGAGAGGGAGAGAGACCCAAAGATTATTTAACTTGAAGAAAAGAGAGTCGGCATAAGGCACTTTGTGTGAAAAAGGTCACCTTTCCAGGTACTCCCCGGTACTATGTTGAATATAGATGAGATACGACTGTAACTACTAAAAGATCCACAGGGTAATCTTACTATGGATCTATATACTAAACCAACAGACTGTAACAGTCTTCTGCATTATTCAAGCAGCCATCCTAAAGCCACAAAAAACAGCCTTCTAAGGTCCCAGTTTACACGAATATCCAGAATAGTCACTGATCAGAATTTACTTCCAGTTTGATTAGGAGAAATGTCTAACAAGTTCAGGGATGGAAACTATCCAAATAAATTACTTGAACACGAAATGACACGGATCCTTGATCCACCAGCCTCGGATCTGGCCATCTCTAAACCAGAAAGAGTTCCGTTTGTACACACATACCATCCCCTGACGCCAAAAGTCCATATGATCATTCGTAAACATTGGCCACTCCTATCTAGGGCATATCCCAACATTGAGGAATTCTCCACACCCGCTCTTATGTGTAATAGGCGAGCTCCTAACATTAAAGACAAATTGGTACGAGCTGACATTGGAAGCAAGGGGTCAGGCCCTGTACAACGCCAACTCGCCACTCGACGCAGATGGACATTTCCATGCCTTAGTTGTGCTTCCTGCTCTAATATCATCAAGTCTGACACAGTAACCCACCCACGTACAGGTAAATCATTCCTCATTCAGGGATACTATAGCTGTGACTCAAACTTTGTTGTCTATGTGATTAAATGCCCGTGTGGCCTCCTGTACGTGGGAGAGACGAATTGCGAGCCATAAGTCCACCATATGTTGTGGCAAGACATGGCTACCATTACCGGACCACTTCATCAAACATAAACACACGGTAGCACAACTTAAATATCAGATCATTGAACAGGTACCAAAACCAAGGAGAGGGGGCAACCATCTAACCACGTTAGATTATTAAAATTAAGGGAAACTGTTATGAGCTCTTTTTCTCCTTCACCTTTGATGTCCGATGAACTCCCTCTGCTGGTGAAAGGAGGTAGTGAAATTGATTTGGATGGGAAAAACCTGTCATCTGAACAGGTGGAGTGTGATTGGACATCCGGAATCTCTGAGTGGATATAAGGCCGCCGACGCCCTGCTGGGTTGCTGGTGATCCACTCTGCTCTGAGCTCTGGCCTCCAGTTTAGTCCTGTCTACTAAAGCTAAGTTTTTGCTCTGCTATTGTTCCATGAGATTTTGTCTGTTTACTTAGTGTTTGTGTTCAGCCAGCCCTGGTTGGGACTGGTTGAACTCCATTTTTGTCTCTGATCAGTTGATCTCTTTGCTCTGTTTTCAGAATATACCTGAGTGCTGATATAGTGATTTTGAAGTCTAGTGACTTCAGGGCCTTTTCTATCAGCCGTGTTGGACATTATTTTTGGCAGGGTTTTTGCGTGATTGCAGACAGTTGCTTTTCTTTCCTGTCCTATCTAGTTAGTGAGGGCCCCATCGTTTGCTCAGCCTGTCTTTCTGTCTGTGTTTGTGTTTTCATCTGTTTTCACCATCAATACATGTTGGGGGCTGTCTATTGCTTTGGGGTCTGCTCTGGGGCAGTTTAGATTTCCCCTTTCTTTCTTTAGGTTTATTTAGTTCTCCGGCTGTGAATGAGGTGTGTAGGACCACCGTAGGAACGCCCCACGGCTACTGTTAGTTGTTGTGAATAGGATCAGGGGTCTGCTAGCTACCAACCTCTCTGGTTTCTATTTTTGTTTTTTCCTCCTCCGGTGACTCATTCATAACAGAATCACCAGCCATACCGCAGATTCTAGGGTACTCAATAGCAGGAAAGAATTGTAAAAAAAAAAAAGTGTCAGAATTTTTTTTATGTATATTTTTTCCTCTTTTTCTCTGGGGCTGTAGGAGGAATTTTCTTAATGGACATTAAGCAATTGTCTGATCGTGTGGAGCAGCTGGCTGCTGAAGTGCGGGGAATTTCCGCCTATCTTGCTCATTCACATGCTGCTGAACCAAAGATTCCTACTCCTGATGTGTTTTTTGGGGATAGGTCTAAATTTTTGAATTTTAAGAATAATTGTAAATTATTTCTTGCCTTGAAGCCTAACTCATCAGGGAGCTCTGCAAAGCAGGTTAAAATTGTCATCTCTTTGCTGCGCGGAGATCCCCAGGATTGGGCGTTTTCTTTGACACCTGAAAATCCTATTCTAACTAATGTGAATGTATTTTTTCAAGCCTTGGGGTTGTTGTATGATGAACCTAATGCTATTGATCAAGCTGAGAAAGCCCTGTTGGCATTGAGCTAGGGTCAGGATTCTGCAGAGTTATACTGTCAAAAATTCCGAAAGTGGGCGGTCCTTACTACCTGGAATGATGGTGCCTTGGCAGCTCTCTTTCGGAAGGGTTTGTCAGAAACCGTAAAAGATACTATGGTGGGATTTTCCGTTCCCTCTGGTCTTGACGATTCTATGTCATTAGCCATTCAGGTTGATTGGCGTTTACGTGAACGTAAAAGTACACGAGAAATGTTGCCACCTGTTGAACAAATGTCTGAACCTATGCAATGTGATAGAGTTTTGTAATAATAAGCTGTGTTTTTTCTGTGGAGATGCCTCTCATATGATTTCTGTCTGCCCTAAATGAGAGAAACCTTTTGCACACACGTTTGCTGTGGGTGGTGTTCAACCTAAGTTTCTTCTGGCAACTACTCTGATCTGCTCCCTGTCCACATTTTCCGCTAAGGCTTTTGTGGATTCGGGAGCGGCTCTGAACCTGATGGACTTGGATTTCGCTAAACGTTGTGGGTTTCCTATGACACCTCTGTGGACGCCTATCCCTTGGAGGGGTATTGATGCTACTCCTTTGGCGAGGAATAAACCTCAGTTTTGGACCCAGGTGGTAATGCGGGTCGCCCCAGACCATCAAGAAAATTGCAGATTTTTGTTGTTGCATAATTTGCATGATACCATTGTTCTGGGATTTCCCTAGTTGCAAATCCATAATCCAGTTTTGGATTGGAAATCTGTGTCTGTGGTGAGTTGGGGTTGTCGGTGTGCTCTTGGTGACGCTCCTGTTTTCTCCACCTCTCCCCAGTCGCATGATGTTCCTGACTGTTTGGCTGATTTTTATGATGTATTTAGTGAGAATAAGTCTGCGTCTTTGCCTCCTCATAGGAGTTATGACTGTGCAATTGAGTTGAGCCCTGGGTGTAAATTTCCCAAGGGTCGACTTTTCAATTTATCTGTACCCGAGCACGAGGCTATGCAATCTTATATTAAGGAGTCATTGGAGAAAGGTCATATTAGACCATCCTGTTCACCCTTGGGTGCTGGGTTTTTTTCGTGGCCAAGAAAGATGGTTCATTAAGGCCTTGTATTGACTATCGTTCCCTCAACAAAATTACTGTTAAATATCAGTATCCGTTACCCCTGATTTCTGATCTATTCTCCAGAGTTAAAGGTGCTTGCTGGCTTACCAAGCTTGACCTCAGGGGGGCGTATAATCTTATTCGCATTAAGCATGGGGATGAATGGAAGACGGCGTTTAATACTCCGGAGGGACATTTTGAGTACCTGGTGATGCCTTTTGGGCTCACTAATGCCCCTTCTTTCTTCCAGTTTCCAGTGCTTCATGAATGATATTATCCGGGACTTTGTGGATAAATTTTTGATCATCTATCTGGATGATATTTTGATCTTTTCCAGGGATTGGGACTCTCATGTGGAACATGTTCGGACTGTGTTCTGGATTTTGAGGGAGAATTCCCTGTATGTTAAGGGATCGAAATACCTTTTTGGTGTACAGAGGATTTCATTTTTGGGATTTATTTTGTCTCCGTCAACTATTGAAATGGACCCGGCCAAGGTACAGGCCATTTATGACTGGGTTCAGCCCACTTCTTTGAAGGCCGTCAAGAAGTTTTTGGGTT
Source organism: Dendrobates tinctorius (assembly GCF_039654945.1). Lineage (NCBI taxonomy): Eukaryota > Metazoa > Chordata > Amphibia > Anura > Dendrobatidae > Dendrobates > Dendrobates tinctorius. The sequence continues at coordinate 19,934,301 of NW_027361771.1, read as the reverse complement.
TTGCTAATTTTTATCGGAAATTTATAGCTAATTTTTCTGGTATTGCCAAAAGATTGACTGATTTGACTAAGAAGGGGGCTGATGTGCTGAATTGGTCTCCAGAGGCTGTTTCTTCCTTTCAGGAGCTGAAGCGGAGGTTCACTTCTGCTCTGGTTTTGCAGCAACCTGATGACTCACTTCCGTTTCAGGTAGAGGTGGACACTTCTGAGATTGGTGCAGGAGCTGTTTTGTCCCAAAAAGATCCTGTGACATCTAAAATGAATCCCTGTGCTTTCTTTTCCCGAAAGTTCTCCCCATCCGAACGCAACTATGATGTGGGGAATCGGGAACTGTTAGTCTTGAAATGGGCTTTTGAGGAGTGGAGACATTGGTTGGAGGGAGCTAAACATCAAGTCATGGTCCTTACTGACCACAAGAATTTGATTTACATTGAGTCGGCCAAACGCTTGAATTCTAGACAGGCTAGGTGGGCCTTGTTTTTCACACATTTTGATTTTGTGGTCTCTTTTCTTCCGGGCACTAAGAATGTCAAGGCAGACGCCCTCTCTAGGAGTTTCTTTGCTGATTCTCCTATTGTGACCAAGCCTGCTACCTAGAGTTGAGCGACTTTTGTTTTTTTATGGTCGAGTTTCGTTTCGTGAAACCCGACTTTTCCAAATGTCGGGTCGAGCAAGATCGGCCGATTATAGGGAAAAGTCGGGGTCGTCCCGAAACACGAAACCCAATGTAAGTCAATGGGGAATAAAAGTCGGCAGTGAGAGGAGGACAGGAAACACACCTACAGTGCTCATTTGAATGCCAAAAGCATCAATTCTTCTTACTTAAGCTGGTCAACCTTAATTAACTTCATAATACAAGTTACGCGCTGAAAAATGGGGGTTATTTGGCTAAAGTTGTGGGGGGGGGGTAGGGCTGGCTCCAGGTTTTCATGTGCCCTGGGCGAAAGAGCGCCCCTTTAACACATACCACAACTCATCATGCTCCGATACGGCAGAGAAATAGCGGTATAGTACAATGAAAAATACTACACTTTTTACATCTCATGACGAGGCCCATCTATTTCTCCATACAGAATCATTGGTCCCATATAATGTTTGAAACAGTATATGATGCGCTCCACATAATGCTACAGTATATGTTGGTCCCCATGGATGAAGCTCCACTGTCTTATGGGCCCAAATAATGCTCCAAACATAATGGGCCCCATTTCTAATGCTCTAGTGTATAATGGGCCCTGTAAATGCTGCTCCAGTGTCTGATGTCCACCTTTGGAATGTTCCAGTGTATGGTGGGCCCCATCTATCATTCTCCAGAGTATAGTGCTCCCCAAAAATTGCTGTCCCAACATTAAAAACAATGAAATAAGTCTCCTCGCTAGGGAATCCCTGTACTAGTCTGGACTCCTCGTCGTCCCCATCTTCCATCTCACTGCACAGTATTTCAACCTTGCAAGTGCTGTGATCCTGAGCAAGCAGGGGGGGCCCACTCGTTGGCGACGGCACTGGCACAGGGCCCATGATAGTACGGTGGTGTGTCTGATGGCGGGTGGGCCGAACCTGCACTTTCATCTGCAGCTTCCTCTTTGTCACCGTGTAAGATGGAACTGTATATGGGAAGGGTAACCTGAGTTTCATCAGGGTCAGATTCAGGCCATGTAGCATGCGAGGGGAATGTAGTGGTCTGGGTCAATGTACCAGCAGATTCATCGAGCAATGGCTGGGCATCAGTGCACATGTGTCGCCCCCAGGAGTACGGTCGCCACAGTGGCATTACCTTCCTCCTAGGGAGTGTGATGTCATGTTTGGGAGCAACGAAGGATCTCTCTAGCAGGTTAACTGATTGGGCGGCGTTATTCCCACGAGTCATGACCCTCCAAACAGCGTTCATGAAGGCAAAGTGTTTGTTTTACGTGGGCAGTATGGTTGCAAAGCTGAACCTTAAAGGAATGTCCAGAAGGGCACCACCAGGAGTGGAGCCTACGGCGTAATTTGACTCAACACGGGCAACCTCAACCATGCCAGCTACAGAACAGATGCACACATTGCAAGCTTAATTCCGTTAACGAACGAGACTCCGTCATGCCCCGCGGTCCGAGTCCGGCTTACTAGAGGGACACGTGAGGCTCTGGCACATGAGATTGGCCAATAACTGGTGTGTCATGCCCTTACATGTCCGTGGCTGCATGTGCGCTACACTGAAAAGGCCAGCATTTGTCGCTTACAGGTGCAGATAACCCGCTGAACAACGTTAGTGATGGGGATCACTGATTACAATTATTACTCGCGAACGATGATTTCCCAGTAAGTGCAGGTCAACCGCAGTTCCGGAATTAGGCCTAACCGACATTCCTGAAAAAATGAAAAACTTACGTGTGCAAACCACAGGTGCTGTAGCTTGCTTAACAGCTTGCCAGCCGTTCTCAGGCCCAGTATGGATTACACGTGATTGCACAAAGGTGAGAAAGGGTACCGTATCCCCGGATAACATGTATGGATAGCGTACACATTCAAAAGATATGTCTATACATCAGGAGGCAGGCTCAGACGGTGTTAGGCCCAATATGGCTTGCACGTGATTGCACAAAGGTGAGAAAGGGTACCATATCCCCGGATAACATGTATGGATAGCGTACACATTCAAAAGATATGTCTATACATCAGGAGGCAGGCTCAGACGGTGTTAGGCCCAGTATGGCTTGCAAGTGATTGCACAAAGGTGAGAAAGGGTACCGTATCCCCGGATAACATGTATGGATAGCGTACACATTCAAAAGATATGTCTGTACATCAGGAGGCAGGCTCAGACGGTGTTAGGCCCAGTATGGCTTGCACGTGATTGCACAAAGGTGAGAAAGGGTACCGGTCCCCAGATAACATGTATGGATAGCGTACACATTCAAAAGATATGTCTATACATCAGGAGGCAGGCTCAGACGGTGTCAGGCACAGTATGGATTTGACGGCCCAGACTACACAGCGGAGGAGCAGGGAGAGGTAAAGATTGCAAATGCTGGGGCCCTGCCCAAGCAAGGGGGGCCCACTCGTGGGCATCGGTACTGGCACTGGGCCCCTCATAGTACGGCGGTGTGTCTGACGGCGGGTGTGCACCACCACCGTCAGAGACACTTGATTGCACCATGAGGGAGCCTGTGCCAGTGCCCGCGCCCAAGAGTCGGCCTACCCACCTGTCCAGGGCAACGGCACTCGCACGGTGTTGTGCGCTAGGTGGTGACCCCGGCCATGGGGGGGGAGGCTGCACAGTTAGGGAGTTTTAGAAAGTGGCATATGTTGATGTTGGACATTCAGCTGATGCAAAAGGCGAAATAGGTCAAGTCCCTGGAAGAGATGGACCAAAGCAAGCCATTTTTCTGTCACCCTATGTGTCATCAGGGGAAGGTGGGACAAAATCCTTGGAAACCCATGCATGGTTCATTTTAATGAAGGTTAGATCATCCACATTTTGGGTTGACAGACGGGTCCTTTTTTCTGTCAGGATTGATCCAGCTGCACTGAAGACTCTTTCCGATAGCACACTTGCAGCTGGGCAAGCGAGCTCCTGTAAGGCATATTGTGCCAATTCAGGCCAGGTGTCCAGTTTAGCGGCCCAATAGTCAAAGGGGAATGACCTGTGTGGGAGAACATCGATATGGGAGGAAAAGTAGTTTGTAACCATAGTTGACAACTGCTGTCTCCTGTCACTTTCCATCGATGCTGTATTACCAGTTGTGTGAGCGGTACTTGAAAAATCAGTCCACAACATTGTCATGAAACCCCTGTCTCCAACGCCACTTCTGCTGTGTGCACCATGAACACCTCTGCCAAGCTGCCCCCGGCCCGTACGGCTCGTGTGAGAACCATCACCGCTGCTGTGTGCTGGGAATGCCTCAAGCAACCGATTTACCAGAGTTGCCTGTTTATTAGCCAATATTAGGTCAAGGTTCTCCTGTGGCATGATGTTTTGTAATTTGCCTTTATAGCGTGGATCCAGGATGCGGGCCAACCAGTATTCGTCATCGTTCATCATTTTGGCAATGCGGGGGTCCCTTTTTAGGATCCGCAAGGCATAATCTGACATGTGGGCCAATGTTCCCGGTGTCAATGATGCACTGCGAGTGCTGGTTGGAGGAGCACTTTCTGGCAAATCCACATCCCTCCAGTCACGCACAAACCCTGTACCAGACCTTGCCACGCCAACATTTTCACTTGCCCCACGAGATGCATCCTCCTCCCCTAAGTAATCATCCCCATCATCATCCTCCTCCTCCTCTTCTTCCTCCAACTCGTCCAGGAGAGGTCCCTGAGCAGACAATGGCTGAATGTCATCAAGGATTCCCTCCACCTCTTCCTCCTCGTCAACATTGGCTGCAGACGCCTGCTCCTTAAGGTGCGTCAAAGTTTGCATGAGCAGACGCATAAGTGGGATGCTCATGCTTAGGATGGCGTCGTCTGCGCTTACCAGCCGTGTGCATTCCTCAAAACACTGAAGGACTTTACAGAGGTCTTTCAGCTTTGACCACTGCACACCTGTCAACGCCATGTCTGCTCTCAAAGTGCCTGGCCGTGTATCCTCCCACAAATGCATTATGGCCTGCCTCTGCTCGCACAGCCGCTCCGCCATGTGCAGGGTGGAGTTCCACCTTGTTGCAATGTCGATAATGAGGCGGTGGTTGGGAAGGTGGAGCAATCGCTGCAGCTTCTGCATACGAACGGAGTGTACAGGCGACCGGCGGATGTGCGCGCACAGTTTTCGCACCTTATGGAGCAGGGCTGTTAACTCCGGATAATTTTTGAGGAAGCACTGCACCACCAGGTTCAAGGTGTGAGCCAAGCAAGGTATGTGGCTGAGTTTTGAAAGGGCTATGGCTGCCACAAAATTACGGCCGTTATCACTAACTACCTTGCCTGCCTCAAGATGTACACTGCCCAGCCATGACTCAGTTTGTCGCTTCAAGTACTCGGCCAGCACCTCGGCGGTGTGTCTGTCGCCCAAACACATTATCTGCAACACAGCCTGCTGACGCTTTCCACTAGCTGCTCGATAGGGGGACACCTCGTGTGCAACAGTGGCAGCTGCAGATGGAGTGCTCGTACGACTGCGCTCTGTGGACGAGCTTTCGCTTCTGGAGGAGGAGGAGGAGGGTGGAACGCCTACAGCCAACTGTTTCCTATACCGTGGTCTAGGCAGCACTGTCCCACCACCACTGTCCCCTATGGACCCTGCATCCACCACATTAACCCAGTGCGCAGTGATGGACACATAACGGCCCTGGCCATGCCGACTGGACCATGCATCAGTTGTGAGGTGCACCTTTCCACTCAATGACTGCTTGAGTGCATGGACAATGCGGTCTTTCACATGATGGTGGAGGGCTGGGATGGCTTTGCGAGAGAAGAAGTGGCGACTGGGTAGGTCATAGCGTGGTACTGCATAGGCCATGAGTTCGCGGAAAGCTGCGCTTTCCACCAACCGATAGGGCATCATCTCAAACGAGATTAGTTTGGCAATGTGGGCATTCAAACCCAGTGTACGCGGATGAGAGACTGAGTACTTTCCTGACCTACTCATAGTGTCTGGGAGGGTGAGCTGGACTTGAGAGCTGCATATGGTGGAAGTATCGGTGGACAGGGCGGACTGAGAGAGGGTTGATGATGGTGATGGAGTTGGTGTTCTTTCTGATGGCCTAGAATCAGTATTTCGTTGATATAACAGTGGGATTCCCTGACTGCTGTGGCCTTGCAACGACACCTCAACATTTGCTGCTGTGCTAACCGGTGGGCTTACAGTGGGGGAAACAATGTAGCGTTGCTGACTACCTTCTTTGTGATCAGTTGCACATGTGGCACTTGAGGTTTGGTGTTGTGTCCACGCTTGCAAGTGCATGCTGGTTAAATGTCTAAGCATGCAACTGGTATTCAAATTTTTCAGATTTTTCCCTCGGCTAAAGGTCTTTGCGCACTTCTTACAGATAACCTTGGCCTGATCATGAGGATTTTGTTCAAAAAAGTGCCACACTGCACTCTTCCTACTTTGGCAGACATTTTGCGGCCTAGCACGCTGTGATGTTTTGACCCTCTGGACAAGCTGTCCAGCAACTCTTTTGATTTTTGGAACCTGTCTTTGGAGTGCTCCGGGCCTGCCAGATAACAGCTGTTGCGATGTCGATGTCTGCTGTGGATGCTCCTCATCTGAGCTATTGGAAGCAGCACCCTCTTCCCCCAATGGATGCCAATCTGGGTCAACAACTGGGTCATCCATCACCTCCTCTTCAATGTCATGTGCACCTTCCTCTGTGTCACCGTGTATGGTGGTATAGGGGGCGGGAAGGGGCACCTGAGTCTCATCAGGGTCAGAATTTGGCTCTGTACACTGCGAGGACAATGTAGTGCTCTGAGTGAATGTGCCAGCAGAATCATCTATCAGCGGCTGTGCATCAGTGCACTCCATGTCAGATTCATCTTGGCCTGGGTAATTCACCATTTCACTTGATAATCCAGGCATGGTATGTGAAAACAGCTCCATGGAGTAATCAGTAGTATGGCCTGCGTCATCCTTCAATCTTGGTTGGGGTGAAGGACACAAGGAAAGGTGTGGTTCATGAACATGAGCCTCCAATGACGACTCAGTGCTTTTACTTTTTACAACTTCAGAAGAGGAGGCGATAGAGCTGGAGGCTGAGTCAGCAATGTAAGACAAAACTTTTTCCTGATGCTCTGGCGTTAAAAGCGGTTTGCCAACTCCTAGAAAACTAAGCCTTCGAAGCCTTATGGAGCCAGACGGTGACTGAGGCTCAACACCACCTGCATTTGGTCCTATTTTGCTTTTGCCACTACCATCAGATCCACCACCAACACCATCATTACCAGCTGCCAACCCCCCATTTTTGGTAGAAATGTAGACAAAATCCAACAAACTATATAGTAATGTAAAACAAGGTACAAGGTGTCTATAGGACAGGGGAGATTTAGATTTTCTGCAGACACTTGTGGACACTGGACACTTGGATTGTGTGAGGCCCACTGAATATCACAGCGCTATGTCACAGGCTCGATGGCACAGGTGTGAAAAAAGTGACTACAGGATAAGGGAGATTTTGAATTTCTGCAGACACTTGTGGACACTGGACACTTGGATTGTGTGAGGCCCACTGAATATCACAGCGCTATGTCACAGGCTCGATGGCACAGGTGTGAAAAAAGTGACTACAGGATAAGGGAGATTTTGAATTTCTGCAGACACTTGTGGACACTGGACACTTTTGGATTGTGTGAGGCCCACTGAATATCACAGCGCTATGTCACAGGCTCGATGGCACAGGTGTGAAAAAAGTGACTACAGGATAAGGGAGATTTTGAATTTCTGCAGACACTTGTGGACACTGGACACTTGGATTGTGTGAGGCCCACTGAATATCACAGCGCTATGTCACAGGCTCGATGGCACAGGTGTGAAAATAGTGACTACAGGATAAGGGAGATTTTGAATTTCTGCAGACACTTGTGGACACTGGACACTTGGATTGTGTGAGGCCCACTGAATATCACAGCGCTATGTCACAGGCTCGATGGCACAGGTGTGAAAAAAGTGACTACAGGATAAGGGAGATTTTGAATTTCTGCAGACACTTGTGGACACTGGACACTTGGATTGTGTGAGGCCCACTGAATATCACAGCGCTATGTCACAGGCTCGATGGCACAGGTGTGAAAAAAGTGACTACAGGATAAGGGAGATTTTGAATTTCTGCAGACACTTGTGGACACTGGACACTTTTGGATTGTGTGAGGCCCACTGAATATCACAGCGCTATGTCACAGGCTCGATGGCACAGGTGTGAAAAAAGTGACTACAGGATAAGGGAGATTTTGAATTTCTGCAGACACTTGTGGACACTGGACACTTTTGGATTGTGTGAGGCCCACTGAATATCACAGCGCTATGTCACAGGCTCGATGGCACAGGTGTGAAAAAAGTGACTACAGGATAAGGGAGATTTTGAATTTCTGCAGACACTTGTGGACACTGGACACTTGGATTGTGTGAGGCCCACTGAATATCACAGTGCTATGTCACAGGCTCATTGGCACAGGTGTGAAAAAAGTGACTACAGGATAAGGGAGATTTTGAATTTCTGCAGACACTTGTGGACACTGGACACTTGGATTGTGTGAGGCCCACTGAATATCACAGCGCTATGTCACAGGCTTGATGGCACAGGTGTGAAAAAAGTGACTGCAGGATAAGGGAGATTTTGAATTTCTGCAGACACTTGTGGACACTGGACACTTTTGGATTGTGTGAGGCCCACTGAATATCACAGCGCTATGTCACAGGCTCGATGGCACAGGTGTGAAAAAAGTGACTATAGGATAAGGGAGATTTTGAATTTCTGCAGACACTTGTGGACACTGGACACTTGGATTGTGTGAGGCCCACTGAATATCACAGCGCTATGTCACAGGCTCGATGGCACAGGTGTGAAAAAAGTGACTACAGGATAAGGGAGATTTTGAATTTCTGCAGACACTTGTGGACACTGGACACTTTTGGATTGTGTGAGGCCCACTGAATATCACAGCGCTATGTCACAGGCTCGATGGCACAGGTGTGAAAAAAGTGACTACAGGATAAGGGAGATTTTGAATTTCTGCAGACACTTGTGGACACTGGACACTTGGATTGTGTGAGGCCCACTGAATATTACAGCGCTATGTCACAGGCTCGATGGCACAGGTGTGAAAAAAGTGACTACAGGATAAGGGAGATTTTGAATTTCTGCAGACACTTGTGGACACTGGACACTTTTGGATTGTGTGAGGCCCACAGAATATCACAGCGCTATGTCACAGGCTCGATGGCACAGGTGTGAAAAAAGTGAATTGTAGAATTGGGCAGAATAGGAATCTCCCTAGAGTGTAGGTCTGTAAGAATGGAACAAGTCCTCCACTTATCCTTCCACAGTGACACACAGATAGCTTCACTGTGGCTGTGATAACAGACGTTACACGGTACTGTGTGAGGAGCGTACACCGCTGTATGGTGTGAATAAATGCACGCTCAGTACCTTAGCAGGACAAAAAAAAAAATTGGAATTGCTTTTAAAAAAGCAGTTTGCAGAGCAGTGGGGAAACAGCAATGCAGCTGTCAGGAAGCCTTAGAAGGCAGCCTAACAACCAACACCGCTGATCCACCACAATATAGCCTCCCCTTGCACTGCACACACAGTGACTGGTGTGTTGTACAGGCAATATCGCTAGCAGCAGAAGCAGTTTTTTTGTCTTCTTCCCTGCCTAACGCTCTCCCTACAGAATCAGCAACCTCTCCCTATGCTAAGATCGGCAGAAGTAAGATGGCGGTCGGCGTGCACGCCCTTTTATAACCCCTGTGACGCCCACCAAAGCAAGCCAATCACTTGCATGCCCTTCTGAAAGATGGTGGTGACCCCTGCCTATGTCATCACGTTGCCCACAGTGTCCGTGGATCCTGATTGGCTGAAAAAGAGCGCTAAACAAACTTTTGAAACGCGACTTTGGCGCGTAAGTCGCCGACCTCGTGGCCGACCTCATCCTAGGGTCGGGTTTCGTTTCATGAAACCCGACTTTGCCAAAAGTCGGCGACTTTTGAAATTGTTCGACCCGTTTCGCTCAACTCTACTGCTACCATCTTAGGTGAGGGGGTAGTTCTTTCTGCCATCTCACCCGATTTGAGACGTGCTCTGGAAGAGTTTCAGGAGGACAAACCTGAGTGTTGTCCCATTGGAAAATTGTATGTTCCTGACCAGTGGAGGAAGAGAGTAATGTCTGAAGTTCATTGCTCCGCATTGGCTGGTCATCCAGGTATTTTTGGTACTAGAAATTTGGTGAGTCGGTCTTTTTGGTGGCCCGCCTTGTCTCGTGATGTCAGGAATTTTGTGCAGTCCTGTGGGACTTGCTCCCGGTCTAAACCTTGTTCTTGCTCTAGTGAGTTGTTGATGCCTTTGCCGGTGCCCAGGAGGCCATGGACCCATATTTCAATGGATTTTATTTCTGATATGCCTGTCTCTCAGAGAATGACTGTTATTTGGGTGATTTGTGATAGATTCTCTAAGATGGTCCATCTTGTACCACTCCCTAAGTTGCCAACTTCCTCAGAGTTGGTGCCCTTGTTTTTGAAACAGGTGGTTCGCTTGCATGGGATTCCTGAGAACATTGTGTCTGACAGAGGAGTTCAGTTTGTTTCTAGATTTTGGAGGACTTTTTGTGTCAAGCTGGGAATTCAGTTGTCCTTCTCCTCTGCGTTTCACCCTCAGACCAATGGGCAGACGGAGAGAACAAACCAGACTTTGGAGTCTTATTTGAGATGTTTTATTTCTGCTGATCAGGATGATTGGGTTTCATTTTTGCCCTTGGCCGAATTTGCTTTAAATAATAGAGCTAGTTCTGCCACTTTGATGTCACCTTTTTTTTGTAACTTTGGGTTTCATCCTCGATTCTCTTCAGGGCAGGTGGAGTCTTCTGCCTGCCCAGGTGTTGACACTGTGGTGGAGAGAATGCACCAGATCTGGGACCAAGTGGTGGATAAGTTGTCTCTCTCCCAGGAAAAGGCCCAGCGGTTTTCCAACCGGCATAGGACCATTGGTCCCCGGTTTAAGGTGGGTGATATGGTTTGGTTGTCATCAAAGAATATCTCTATGAAGGTGGCTTCTCCAAAGTTTAAACCTAGATTTATTGGACCTTACAAGATTTTGGAGATTCTTAATCCGGTCTTTTTTCGATTGGCTCTTCCTGTTACATTCAAGATCCATAACGTGTTTCATAAGTCTCTGTTAAAGAGGTTTGTTGAGCCAGTAGTTCCTGTGGTGGCACCTCCTGACCCTGTATTGGTTGAAGGTAATGTGGAATATGAGGTTGAGACGATACTGGATTCTCGTCTGGCTAGACGGAGACTCCAGTATTTGGTTAAGTGGAAGGGTTATGGCCAGGAGGATAATTCTTGGGTTTCTGCATCCGATATTCATGCCGAAAGATTGGTTAGTGCTTTTCATCGGGCCCATCCTGATCGCCCTGGTGGCGTGGATGAGGGTTCGGTGACCCCTCCTCAAGGGGGAGGTACTGTTATGAGCTCATTTTCTCCTTCACCTTTGATGTCCGATGAACTCCCTCTGCTGGTGAAAGGAGGTAGTGAAATTAATTTGGATGGGAAAAACCAGTCATCTGAACAGGTGGAGTGTGATTGGACATCCGGAATCTCTGAGTGGATAAAAGGCCGCCAACGCCCTGCTGGGTTGCTGGTGATCCTCTCTGCTCTGAGCTCTGGCCTCCAGTTTAGTCCTGTCTACTAAAGCTAAGTTTTTGCTCTGCTATTGTTCCATGAGATTTTGTCTGTTTACTTAGTGTTTGTGTTCAGCCGGCCCTGGTTGGTACTGGCTGAACTCCATTTTTGTCTCTGATCAGTTGATCTCTTTGCTCTGTTTTCAGAATATACCTGAGTGCTGATATAGTGATTTTGAAGTCTAGTGACTTCAGGGCCTTTTCTATCAGACGTGTGGGACATTATTTTTGGCAGGGTTTTTGTGTGATTGCAGACAGTTGCTTTTCTTTCTTGTCCTATCTAGATAGTGAGGGCCCCATCGTTTGCTCAGCCTGTCTTTCTGTCTGTGTTTGTGTTTTCATCTGTTTTCACCGTCAATACATGTTGGGGGCTGTCTATTGCTTTGGGGTCTGCTCTGGGGCAGTTTAGATTTCCCCTTTCTTAAGGTTTATTTAGTTCTCCGGCTGTGAACGAGGTGTCTAGGACCACTGTAGGAACACCCCACGGCTTCTGTTAGTTGTTGTGAATAGGATCAGGGGTCTGCAATCCGCTAGCTACCAACCTCTCCGGTTTTCTGGACTTAGTTTGTATTTTTGTTTTTTCCTCCTCCGGTGACTCATTCACAACAGGAAACATTTTGGATTCACAAACTTCATACCCTATCTCCAAAAGGCCTGAATAGGGAGATGGATTGGCTATTATGATCCTAATCATGTCTATTATTTTTTCAGACACGATAACCAACTGGCATTCTTGGTAAGTGCATTATCTTTTTCACTGGGTCCTACTCTGGTATCACACAATCAACAGAGCAAGAGATGAGTAAACAGTCCCAAGAACCTTTATGAAATAATTTTTATTGTATAAAAGCTTATATAAATGAAGTATTGTTGTAATCATACTAAACTGAAGAATAAAAGTACTTTATCAATTTTATCAACCCGGAATGGTATAAACCCCCCTAAAAGAAATTCATGAATCGCTGGTTTTTGTTCATTCTGCCTCCCAAAAATCAGAATAAAAAGTGATCAAAAAATGTCATGTGCCCGAAAATGGTACCAATAAAAATGTCAACTTGTCAAAAAACAAGACCTCACATTACTCTGTGGGCCAAAATATTAAAAAATTATAGCTCTCAAAATATGGTGATGCAAAAACTATTTTTTGCAATAAAAAGCATCTGCCATGTGCCCAGACAGTGGTTTACCCCCACATATGGGGTATCAGCATACTCAGGACAAATTGCAAAACAACTTTTGGGTCCAATTTCTCCTGTTACCCTTGGGAAAATAAAAAAATTTGGGATGAAAAAATCATTTTTGTAGAAAAATATGATTTTTTATTTTTACGGCTCTACGTTATAAACTTCTGTGAAGCACTTGGGGGTTCAAAGTCATACATACATCTTGAAAATGACTTATGGGGTCTACTTTCAAAAATGGTGTCACTTATGGGGGCTTTTCACTGTTTAGGTACCTCAGTGGCTCTCCAAATGCAACATGGCGTCCAATTTCAATTCCAGCCAATTTTGCATTGAAAAGTCAAGTGGAGTGGCGCTCCTTCCCTTCTGAGCTCTGCCATGCACACAAACAGTGGTTTACCTGCATATATAGGATATCAGCATGCTCAGGCGAAATTGCACAACTTTTGGGGTCTAATTTCTCCTGTTACCCTTAGTAAAATTTAAAAAAAATGGATCTGAATTAAATTTTTTGTGGAAAAAAAAAGGAAAATGTTCATTTTTTTTTAAAAAACATTCCAAAAATTCCTGTGAAGCACCTGTAGGGTTAATAAACTTCTTGAATGTGGTTTTGAGCACCTTCAGGGGTGCAGTTTTTAGAATGGTGCCACTTTTGGGTATTTTCTATCACAGAGACCCCTGAAAGTGACTTCAAATGTGATGTGGTCCCTAGAAAAAAGTGTTGTAAAAATGAGAAATCGCTCTTTATCTTTCAACCCTTTATCTTCCTAACAAAAAAATTTTGGTTCCAAAATTGTGCTGATGTAAAGTAGACATGTGGGAAATGTTACTTATTAAGTATTTTGTGTGACTCCACTCTCTGATTTAAGGGCATAAAAATTCAAAGTTTGAAAATTGCAAAATTTTCACCATATTCCCGTTTTTTCATAAATAAACGCAAGTCATATCATATAAATTTTACCACCATCATGAAGTACAATATATCATGAGAAAACAGTGTCAGAATCACCAGGATTCATGGAAGCATTCCAGAGTTATTACCTCATAAAGGGGCAGTGATCAGAAGTGTAAAAATTGTGCTGGTCATGAACATGCAAACCACCCTTGAGGGTAAAGGGGATAATGTTTTTTCACCATTGAAAGCAATGCAAATGTGGATAAACACTGCGTGTGAAATTAGTTTCCCATTGACTTCCATTATACTTGTTGCTGAGGTTGAGCACCCAAGCATTATGATTTGCTTAACTCGAGTAATGAGCATCCGATCATTTTAGTGCTCTCACACCACTAGTCTAAAGTAACATTTTTGTGCCAAAAAATTAAATGTTAATTTTTTCCTTCCACATTCCAAAAATTCCTGTGAAGAACCTGAACGGTTAATAAATTTCTTGAATGTGGTTTTGAGCACCTTGAGGGGTGCAGTTTTTACTCAAAGAATGGTGTCTCCTTTGGGTTGTTTCTGTCATATTGACCTCTCGAAGTCACTTCAAATGTGATGTGGTCGCTAAAAAAAAAAAATGGTTTTGTAAATTTTATTGTATAAATGAGATCGCTGGTCATCTTTTAACCCTTATAACTTCCCAAGAAAAAAAATATGTTTCAAAGATTGTGCTGATGTAAAGTAGACATATGGGAAATGTTATTTATTAACTATTTTGTGTGATACAACTCTGTGATTTAAGGGCATGAAAATTATAAGTTTGAAAATTGCTAAATGTTCTAAATTTTTGCCAAATTTATGTTTTTTTTCCACAAATAGCAAGTCATATTGAAGAAATTTAACCACTATCTTGAAGTACAATATACAATACAAGAAAACAATCTCACAAATCACTGAGATCCGTTGAAGGGTTCCAGAGTTATTACCACATAAAATGACACTGGTCAGAATTGCAAAATTTGGCTTGGTCAGGAAGTTGCAAACAGCCTTGGAATGCAAAGGGGTTAAAAAAAGAAAAGTTAAAAATATAGATCTAGCTGTACTGGATTTGCCATACTGTACATTACAATACATCCTCTCTAGACCACAAACACAAGTACTGCAGTAACGATAAGGTAAATGGCTATTTGTAATCTGCTAAATATTTAAACCACCATTTACCAGTTATAATATACTAGATGGTGGCCCGATTCTAACGCATCGGGTATTCATGTATGTAGTTTAGTTAAAGGGAATCTGTCACCCCATTTTTGCCCCATAAGCTGGGGCCACCACCATCAGCAGCTTATCTACAGCATTCTGTAATGCTGTAGATAAGCCCCCGATGAAACCTGAAAAACATGTTAGGTTATACTCACCGGGGGCGGGTGCGATGGGTGTCGCAGTCCGGTCCGGCGCCTCCTATCTTCATATGATGATGTCCTCCTCCTCCTTGCTTCTCCCTCGGCTCCTGCGCATGCGTACTTTATCTGCCCAGTTGAGGGCAGAGTAAAGTACTGCAGTGCGCAGGCGCCGGACCTCTCTGACCTTTCCCGGCGCCTGAGCAATGCAGTACTTTACTCTGCCCTCAACAGGGCTGATAAAGTACGCGTGCACAGTAACCGAGGGAGAAGTAAGGAGGAAGACATCA
Organism: Dendrobates tinctorius; assembly: GCF_039654945.1. NCBI lineage: Eukaryota > Metazoa > Chordata > Amphibia > Anura > Dendrobatidae > Dendrobates > Dendrobates tinctorius. Next base: position 19,919,244 of record NW_027361771.1, on the reverse strand, counting down.
TCGTATCTCTCTCTCCCCCCGATGGTGGCGTGCATTGTTCGAATTCGGCCAGACTGCGCCTGTCGCTGATTGGTTGCGGCCGGCCGGGTGCGACCAATCAGCGACGCGGGATTTCCATTACAGACAGACAGATAGACAGAATTAGACAATTATAAAGTAAATTATATCCATAAATGTCAGTACTTGCCAGGTTCTAGTTTTCAACTTCATGTAAATAGCTCAGAACATTAGCTCTTGACCATCATTAACTAGTGAATGAATAAAAGCCATAATTGATCCTGTTTTTCGCTCCCTCTATACTTTAACAAAACATTCCATAATTAAGTTAAGTAACAGGAACCGCAAAGCAAGTATTCACAATATACATGATGAAATGAGTAGTTATTATGATCATAAGAAACAATTAGTTACTTATTAGAGGATGAATTGGAAAGATAGATACATGATGCTTGGACTTACCACATCTATTTAAATGCTGGAATTACAGCGTCCCATCATAAATTTACGGCACAATTTTTTTAAATCAAACTAAATTGGCACCCAAAATTGTCTCCATAGGACTGCAGGTAAACCTACAGAATTATAATGATGAAATTCCACTTTTCATTCCTTTGATTTCCTGATGAGATATTGGCGGGCTTGGAAAATACAAAGCAGCCAATCCAAAAAGTCACTTGTTATGAATGAGTCACCGGAGGAGGAGAAAACAAAAATACAAGCTAAGTCCAGAAAACCGGAGAGGTTGGTAGCTATCGGATTGCAAACCCCTGATCCTATATACCACAACTAACAGTAGCTGTGGGGGGTTCCTACGGTGCCCTAGACCCCTCGTCACAGCCGGAGAACTACATAATCCTAAAGAAGGAAAGGGGAAATCTAAACTGCCCCAGAGCAGACCCCAAAGCAATAGACAGCCCCCAACATGTATTGTCGGTGAAATACAGATGAAAACACAAACACAGACAGAAAGACAGGCTGAGCAAACGATGGGGCCCAACTAACTAGATAGGACAGAAAAGATGCTGGCTGCAATCCGCAAAAACCCTACAAATAATGTACCAACCGTCTGATAGGGAAAAAGGCCCTGAAGTCGCTAGACTTCAAAATCACTATATCAGCACTCAGGTATATTCTGAAAACAGAGCAAAGAGATCAACTGATCAGAGACAAAAATGGAATTCAGCCAGTCCCAACCAGGACTGGCTGAATACAAACGCTAAGGGAACCAGACAAAATCTCATGGAATAATAGCAGGGCAAAAATTTAGCTTTTAGTAGACAGGAACTAAACTGGATGCAAGAGCTCAGAGCAGAAAGGATCACCAGCAGCCCTACAGGGCGTCGGCTGCCTTATATCCACTCAGAAATTCCAGATGTCCAATCACACTCCGCCTGTTCAGATGACAGGTTCTTCCCATCCCAATCAATTTGACTACCTCTCTTCACCAGCAGAGGGAGTTCATCAGACATCAAAGGTGAAGGGGAGAATTAACTCACAACAGTCACTTCAGTGAGAAATAGAGCAGCAGACTGATCTTGTGCTACTCGAACCACAGGATGTTGAATTTAGATTTCAGGATGAGCAAAAGGAAAATGTAGAAAGGCATTTTAGACAGGTTTTTGTCATCCAAAAGTCTCAGATATTGAAACAGGCTACTTTTTGCAGCAACTTTTTTTTTACTATTTTAGTCAACACTTTTTAAAAGTGATGCAACAGGCATATGTACGGCTTCATAGAATAATATCAGTTAGAAGATGATCAAATGGATTGTCAGATCGCACTCGCACTGAAAATATAGTCATCTACGCAAGCCCTAAGATTGAAGATTTTGTAATGAAGGTTACATTATTAACCTTACTTTTATGTTATGGTTAAAGCAATGTTCTATGAGTCTCAGTCTTATCAAAATCTTGGAAATTGTTCTTGTGTTCAGTGAGATAAGCATTAAAATTTTACTTTTCCAAGAGTATGTACTTATTTATTCTGCGACTGTATGCACACTGTGTGCAGGATTATTATGCAATAAGTATTAATTTATTTAATAATTTGGACTAAAGCCTTTGTTGATGATCAAAGTTTCAAGACTCCTCCTGGTTTAGAGAAACTAGTTGCATGCATTGCTCAGGTGTGATTTTGGCCCAATCTTCTACACAAACATTCTTCATATATTGACAGCTCCGTGGATTCCTTCTATGAACTTTGAGCTTTGGTTCCTTCCATAAAGTTTTTATTGAATTCAGGTCAGGTAATTGGGCCCTTCTAGCAGCTTTATCTTCTTTTTCTGAAACCAATTGCAAGTTTCCTTAACTGTGTGTTTGGCATCATTCTCTTGCTAAAATGTCCACCTTCGATTCATTTTCATCATTCTGGTAGATGGCAGCATATTTTTATCAAGAATGTTTTTGTACATGTAAAGGGAAGTGCACCAGGTTGTACATGTATATATTAATTTGAATGCTAGCTTACGTGGAAAAAAACATATATATATATATATATATATATACATACACACACACATATACACAAAACAAAGGGAACACTTAAACAACAGAATATAACTCCAAGTAAATCAAAACTTCTGTGAAATCAAACTGTCCACTTAGACACCGACTCCATGAGGATGGTCTGAGTGTCCGACATCCACAAATGGGGGTTGTGCTCACAGCCCAACACCGTGCGGCCCTCCAAAGAAATGCCACCCCACACCATTACTGACCCACTGTCAAACCAGTCATGCAGAAGGATTTTGCAGGCAGCAGATAGGTATACATCCCTAAAGCCAGTTATACTTATATGCACCTAATCAGACTAGGATGTGCCGTCAGTTTTTTCTGTCATTTGTATGTTAACTTTCTGACTGAGCACTCCGCCCTTCATCAAGCTGTGATTTTAATTACATCCAATCACTTTTTGGTTCCTATCTTCCTATAAATATAGGCTTTATCTTGTTATTAGCCAGTAGTTGACATGAGGCAGTTAGAATAGGGACCCGTTCAATGAGATCACCTTGACGTTGGTGAATGGGCTCACATCTTTTGGCCAAATTTTGTGCTAAGTATCTCATATGTTTTTTCCAAATTCCAAAAGCCATTATGCTATTCACATTTCATATATTTCATATTTGATATGCCTTAATGCAATTGAGTGCAACAATTTCCTTATTTTGATACTTATTCATTCAGCGCCTTTCATGGGAGCCTGGTGTGGTTTGCCATGACCTTTATACTGAGGTGTGGCATTTGGCTTTGAGTCTCCTTTGCATATAGATGCAATTTTAATTGTTTTTTACATTATATGTGTTTTGTTCTGTCTCTGTATGTATTTTTTGGTTAATAAAAATTCGAATTTTGTATTATACATATATGTGGTATATATATATATATATATATATATCTCATGCAATTGAGGTGCTCCCTTTTATGGGTTTGACTTATTCTTGCTCTACTACATGTTTATTTGCATACCCTGGTGAGACCTCTTGCTCTTGTAGGAGGAGAGGCCTCCGCCGAGTACCCGGGCCGAAAACGAGGGGAACGTCTTCCAGGTTCCTGGGGTATCTGTTTCCAGGGAGCAGAGCTAGGGGATGGACTGCTGAGACTGACAGGTCAGTTGGGGGAGGAGTCCAGAGAAGAGGAGCGGAGAGGGCCAGACTGTCTGAGTCAGCAGAACGAGGGAGAAGGAGGTGGAGACTTGGGAGGGCCAGAGAGCGAGAGCCATGAGCAGCTTCCAGAGAGGACGACAGCGACAGGAGGGAGACTCTCGGAGGACCGCAGGGAGATGGCGCCGAGCTTACCGACAAAAGAACACTGCTGCCTCACTCCAGCTCTTGGCTGCGGCCTACTCGCAGTCGTCCGTGGCCGACGCCGCCTCACTCCAGCTCACGGCTGCGGCCTCCTCGCTGCTGCCCGCAGCCACTGCCGCTTCACTCCTGACCACGGTGGTGACTCCTCCTTTGCAGCCTCCACTCTCCCACTCCCAGGCGGTATCCCACTGCCTCCGCTGGGGGATATCCCACCAAAGAACTCTCCGCAGGCCTGTTGTGCCCCTCCTCCTCCTGGGCGTCGGAATGCCCGAAGACTACGCCAGATCTTTAGCGGCTGGGCCCAGTGGCTGCAATGCAGACACACCGTGGAACAGAACGCCGAGGGACGTCAGGACGGATAAGTGATACATAGTGACTAAGGACCCGTAGTCAGCCATTCTGTGACCATATAGGGACCGGTCTTTGCCAGATTAGTCGTGTTCTCCCAATCCTTGTTTATGTGTATTGGCTCCCTTCGAGGACAACTACTGTTATTCTGTTGGTTGCGTAACAATAGCCCTAACGGCATTTATCTATAAAAGTTAACGTTTAAAGTCATTTCTGTCTCGCGTCTCGTCACTGCATCCTGCGTACCTGCTATTACCACATTTGGCTTAGTCGGCAGGATGCAGTCTCCGAGCGCGGACAGTTGCACCCCAGGCCAGAGCGGGGCTATAGACACAGCAAGCAACCAGGGACCCCGGTCCAGCATTTCTCTGGGGGCTATGCTAAACAACCTGCCCAGGTTCTCAGGCTCCAACACCATGCTGTGGAGCTGGGCAGAGCGAATGCGAGGCCTCTTCCGAATGCATCTGATGACCCCTGACCTGGAAGCCAAGGTAGCTCTCATGGCATTAGAAGGGGAGGCCCGGGATTCAGTAATGTTGAAGTCCCCAGTGGGGACCCATGATAAAACAGGTAGCAACCAATCAATTACCCTTCCCTGTCGCCGGGGTGGTTTGGGTGCAGATGACGCTGTGTGGCAACTCCCTCGAATGCCGGGGAGTGGTCCTGACTCATGGAGAAAGCAATGACAAACATCCAGTTATCCTTGGCATGAACATCCTGCGGGAGTTTGGCAATTTACTCCTCAATGACCCCACGCAAGAGACTCTGAACCAGTGGGGCTTCCGCACGGCCCAAGGGCAGGTCTTCCAGCAGTTGGTGCGGGAGGCTTGAGCTCTCCAGGACTGCCAGGAGGGCAAGGCACTGGGCAAAGTCATTGCGCCAGCGGCTCCCCTGCTCATACTGCCCCCCGGGCAGACAGTGGTGGCCTTGCCCATCTGGGCCCCGGTGCCTTTGGAGGGCGTGGAGATGCAGGTGGAGCCATGCTACTCAGAACGCCTGCCTCCTCGCATACTGGTGGCCCGCTCCCTGGCCACTGTGCGGAGAGGGACCGTCCTGGTGTGCTGTGTCAACCTAGAAGACCAACACATCGTCTTAAGGCCCCGGGTCGAGAAGGCCAAGCTGGTGAGGGCATTGGAAGAGGTGCTGCCAGCCCCTATGGTCCAATTGAAGGTGCAACCCGAGGACCCTTGGGCAGGCTGCCAAGTCCTCGACTCAGGAAAAAGGCCGAAACATCCTGGAAAGAATGCGGGCTGAACTCTCTGGCCTGGCTCCCGCCCAACTTCTCCAGGTAGAGACACTACTAGGACAGTATCACGGGGTATTCGCTAGCCACAAGGATGATTTTGGATGCACCACAGCCATCACGCACGGAATTCCCACGGCAGGAATTGCCCCCATATGGGAACAATACAGACAAATTCCCCCACAACTATACCAGGAGGTAAAAACTTTACTGGCCCAAATGCTGCAGAAGGGGGTCATACGAGAAAGCCAGAGCCCCTGGGCGGCTCCCATCGTGTTGGACCGCAAAAAGGATGGCACCCTGTGGTTCTGTGTGGACTATAGAAAGCTGAATGCCTGTACCATCAAAGACTCATACCCGTTGCCTCGTATAGAAGAATCCCTGTCCGCCTTGGGTAAAGCGAAGTACTTTTCAATGTTAGATTTGGCCAGCGGGTTTTGGCCAGTGCCGATGTCGGAAGAAGACAGGGCTAAGACGGCATTCATTCTTCCTATGGGACTGTTCGAGTTCAATCGAATGCCATTCGGGCAGAGCAATGACCCGGGGACCTTTCAGCAGCTGATGGAGCGGTATCTGGGGGATCTCAACTTCGAGGCCACGCTGATATACCTGGACGACATAATCATCTATACCGCCACGTTTGAGGACCACCTGCGGCGGTTGGGGCAGGTGCTCGGCCGACTGCAGAAGTACGGGTTGTAGGTGAAGCCCCAGAAATGCCACCTGTTTCACACCTAGATTGAATATCTGGGGCATGTCGTCTCTGCCGAGGGTGTTCAACCGTCCCTGGAAAAGGTTGCTGCCATTCAGAGATGGCATACCCCTGAGACAATAAAAGACGTGCGGGTCTTCCTGAGGCTGGCTGGATACTATCGTCGTTTCTTAAAGAATTTTGCACGCCGGGCCGAGCCCTGCAGGACCTGCTAAAGGGGGCTCCTGCCGGGCCGAATGGATGGAAAATCCAGTGGCAACAACTGCAAGAAGAGGCCTTCGAAGACCTTAAGGCTGCACTCTCGGGTGCCCCAGTGTTGGCGTATGCGGATTTCTCGCAACCATTCATACTACACACGGACGGGAGCCTCCATGGGCTAGGGGCTGTATTGTCACAAGTTCTGGATGGCTGGGAGAGAGTGATCGCGTATGGTAGCCGATCACTTCATGACTCCGAGCGAAACCCTGACATTTACAGCTCCTTTAAGCTCGAGCTTCTCGCGGTAGTGTGGGCCATGACGGAGCAGTTCGCAGAGTACCTGGTGGGCTCCAAAGTGGTGGTGCGGACCGACAACAACCCGCTGGCCCACCTGGAAAATGCCAAATTGGGGGCTCTGGAGCAGTGATGGGTGGCCCGGATGGCCAAGTTCAACTACAAGATCATCTACAAAAGAGGAGCAGAAAATGTGCACGTGGATGCCCTCTCCAGAATCCGGCACACAACGCCAGGGAAAAGTCAAGACGACGAATTGGAAGAAGAGACACCGTATGCCCTCACCGCTGCCGTGCTCACGGCTGCCACGCAAGAAAGACCCCCAAGGGGTGTGCTAGAGCAATCACGACAGATGGATCCAGCAGCAGCAAGAAGATGAAGAAATTGGGCTCCTACGCCAATGGGTGACCACCGGCAGACTACCCACTGACGCCCAGAGACAGACTTCGTCTCAGGATATGTTGCTGGTGCCACGCCAATGGGAGAAACTAGTCATCAAGAAAGGACTGTTGTATCGTAAGACAATATCACGGGCGAGGTCTGCATCAACTTGGCAGGTAGTCGTGCCCAGAGCCCAACTCAGTGAACTGGCATGGGAAGCCCACAAAAAGGGGGCTCACTTCAGAGTCCAGAAAACCTTGCAATGGTTGCAGCAGATAGTATACCATCCGCACTTGCACGCTGCTGTGGAAGAAACTTGCTGGGCCTGCCGCCTATGCGAACTAGCTAAACCACCCACACAACGGGCCCCGGTGCAAACGATAGTGACATCAGCACCCCTTGAGCTCTTGACGGTGGACTATGTGACCATTGGCCCTGCATACCAGGGATATGAGCATTGTCTCGTCATGGTGGATCACTTCACCAAATTTGCCGTGGTATTCCCCACCCGAGATCAATCTGTGGAGTCAGCCGCCTATGCAATCTGCAAGAACTTTATCCAAGTGTACGGCTGCCCTCAACGGATACATTCAGATCAGGGAGCATGCTTCCTGGGGAAAGTCATGGAGGAGCTACATCGTCTCTATGGTATCAATAAATCTCGGACCACACCATACCACCCACAGGGAAACGGGGTCTGCGAGCGCTTTAATCGGACACTAATTCAAATGTTGCGTAACCTGGAGAGTGACCGGAAGGCCCACTGGTCAGAGTATGTCCCTGAACTAGTGAGGGTCTATAGCAACTGGGTGCACCGAGTTACCGGCTATACCCCCTACTCACTGCTATTCGGGCAAGAAGGCAAAGGGATCACGGAGGTAAAACTAAACCCAGAGGAACCCCAACCCTGGTTTGGAGTGTCATCATGGGTCCGAAACCACCGACACCGGCTACAGACCCTTCACTGCATCGTCCAGACAAAACTCGAGGACCTAGAGCACCCAGGGGGGACTCTACCTACACCCACCGACTTTCAGACTAGGGATCGAGTACTTGTACTAGACCAGTGCCCCCAGAACAAGCTAGGACCCCGGTGGGAAGAGAGTCCTTACCGAGTATTGCACCGAATAAGCCCCGATGGGCCTGTGTACGAGATATGACTTGAAAGGGACGGGGCACTTCTCACTCGTACTGTGCACCGTAATATGCCCTATACATCCAACGATCCCGTGCAACCCGAACCCACTCCTCAGCCCCCGAACCAATGCCCACGGTCTGGGACCTAGATGACGAAGAAGATAGCCCAGCAGTACAAGCGGGCCTTCCAAGGAGCAATATCTCAGCAAGTCACGCCAGCCCACCAGAATCGGCCAGTCCACCACCGGCCACCACCCCAGAAAGCTCCACCACAATTGAACTAAGACGCTCCGAGCTGTCAACAGCCGGCAAACCCCCCGAACGCTACAAACAGGATGAGTTTGTATGGCAACAGGAACTTTTGTCTCAAAAGGCCAACCCGAGCCTACCCATACCCTCGTCCGAGGACTGGCGAGCATACAGGATGGGGGAGTGTAGGAGGAGAGGCCTCCTCTGAGTACCCGGGACGGAAGCGAGGGGACCATCTTCCAGGTTCCTGGAGTATCTGTTTCCAGGGAGCAGAGCTAGGGGATGGACTGCTGAGACTGACTGGGAAGTTGGGGGAGGAGTCCAGAGAAGAGGGGCGGAGAGGGTCAGAACGAGGGAGAAGGAGGTGGAGACTTGAGGAGGGCCAGTGTTATGCGGGGCTTAGGTCAAAGGAGGCTGAAATACCCGGGGCCCCTGCGGAGTCCCTCCAACTAGGGAAAACCCTGTCTTACCCTCAACCCAGGGTTTTTGCTAATGGTGCAAATGCCTGAGTCTCCAACCTTTCCTTATCTCCTGCTCAGCCCTAAGCTGAACCCTCCACCCTCCACCCAGTGAGTCATCAAGCCACCAAAGCCCACACAGTAATGACAGACAGGGAGAACTTAAACCACACCGCGCCGCAAACACACAGGACAATACTTTAATGTGAACAGGGCAAAACAAAACACAAATATAGGAAGGCGAAAAGGTAACAACGGATCATACGCCACCAGATACGAATTTCTCTCTCCTACACCTCCTCTCCAGACCGGAACCACTTGGCATAAAACACAAGCTATAATCGGCGACGCCCACAGGCCAGCACGGCTATTTAAAGACCGTGGGCGTGACCAAACATCCCACCTGATTTCCAGCTAGATTAACCCCCGATAACCTGAGTAAAATCAAGCCGGCGCCACTGAGGCTATAGTGGACGGAGATGGAACTACCGCTGCCTGCCGGACGCTGTGGTTTGAATAGCGTCCGACATGACAGTACCCCGTCTTCTACGAGGGACCCCAGGGCCCTCAAGACTTATAGGACCCGGCTTGTCCGGATGACGGCGGTGAAACGAACTGACCAGTCGATCCGCATGTATGTCCGAGGCTGGTACCCAAGACCTCTCCTCTGGACCATACCCCCGCCAGTGTACCAAATACTGAAGAGAACGGCGCAGTACTTGAGAGTCCACCACCTTGGAGACTTCAAACTCTAAATCGCCATCCACCATGACTGGAGGTGGCATCGGCATCGTGTCTACAGAGCCTACCACATTTTTCAATAAAGCCCTGTGAAACACGTTGTGTATCTTGTATACCACAGGAAGTTCCAACCGATAAGCAACCGGGTTAATGATGGCAGCAATCTTAAAAGGGCAAATAAACCTTGGACCCAATTTCAATGATGGAATTTTGAGTTTTATGTTTTTAGTAGCTAACCACACCCAATCACCCACACACAGGTCCGGACCTGGCACGCGTCTAGCGTCAGCCACATGTTTGTACCTTGCACTCATGCTCAGCAATCGCTGTTTCACACTCCTCCAGACCGATGATAGTTGAACTCCTAACCGGTCCTCCTCCGGGACACCCCCAGAGCCCCCCTGACGCAAGGTACAAAATTGAGGATGGTGCCCATAAACACAAAAGAACGGAGACTCTCCCGATGATTCTTGGCGGTGATTATTTAATGCGAACTTGGCCAAGGGAAGGAATGTCGACCACTCCTCTTGGTTGTCAGACACAAAACATCGCAAATACTGCTCCAGATTTTGGCTCATGCGCTCAGTTTGACCATTTGACTGCAGATGAAACGCCGACGAATGAGACAACTCGATCCCCAATCGTGAGCAAAAAGTTTTCCAAAACTTCGCCACAAACTGGGTCCCCCTATCAGACACTATGTCCGACGGAACTCCGTGTAGTCTGACCACCTCCTGCACAAAAACCTGAGCCAACATCTTTGCGTTGGGCAAGGAAGGCAACGACACAAAATGCGCCATCTTCGAAAATCGATCAACCACCACCAGGATGACCGTGTTCCCCGCCGAGGCAGGCAAGTCCGTGATAAAGTCCATGGAGATTTCTGTCCATGGCCTACTAGGTACCCCCAGAGGCTATAGAGTGCCAGCAGGACAGGTTCTGGGCGACTTGGCCCTGGCGCACGTGATGCAAGCTGCCACTTACGAGACCACGTCCTGCCGGATTTTTGGCCACCAGAAGCGGCGCGATACCAGCTCCAAGGTGCCCCTTACCCCTGGATGACCGGCCAGGACAGAGTCGTGGTGTTCCCCCAACACCTTAAGACGAAGATGAAGGGGTACGAATGACTTATTAGCGGGAAGTCCTGGCGGTACCTCCTCCTGGGCCTCGGCAATCTCCGCCTCTACCTCAGTCGTGAGAGCCGAAACCACTACACCTTACTGGAGGATGGGTACCGGATCTTCCCGAGGTTCTCCCTCCGGAAAACACCTGGACAAGGCATCCGCCTTGGTGCTTTTAGCCCCAGGACGGTAAGTCACCAGAAAGTTAAAACGTGTAAAAAACAATACCCAGCGAGCCTGCCTGGGAGACAGACGCTTGGCCGACTCCAGATAGAGCAGGTTTTTATGGTCGGTGATGACTGTGACCTGGTGGGCCGCCCCCTCCAGGAAGTGTCACCATTCCTCAAAAGCCAATTTGATGGCCAACAACTCCCTGTTGCCGATGTCGTAATTCCGTTCGGCAGGCGACAGCTTCTTGGAGAAGTAGGCGCATGGACGCATATTGCTCAAGGACGAGCCCTGTGACAGTACTGCCCCCACTCCCACCTCAGATGCATCGACCTCCACCGTAAAAGGTTTAGATACGTCCGGTTGCACCAGAATGGGGGCTGAAGCAAAACGGTTTTTCAGAAGCTCAAATACACGCACCGCATCCTCAGACCAGATAGCGAGATTGGTACCTTTTTTCGTCATGTCCGTGAGCGGTTTGGCTATAGTAGAAAAATTCTTAATAAACTTCCTATAATAGTTGGCAAACCCAAGGAACCACTGGAGCACTTTTAGATTATCAGGCCGTTCCCATCGCAGCACCGCTTGCACCTTCGCGGCGTCCATTTTAAACCCTGCGGCGGACACAATATATCCCAAAAAAGGCAACTCCTGAACAAAAAAATACGCATTTTTCAAGCTTAGCATAGAGCTTATTCTCACGGAGCAACTGTAACACCTGCCTGACATGCTCTAAATGAGTGTCCCGGTCGCTTGAATAAATCAGGATATCATCCAGGTACACAATCACAAATTTCCCCAGCACATGAGCGAATACATCATTTATGAAATGTTGGAAAACAGCAGGCGCGGTTGTCAACCCAAATGGCATAACTAGGCTTTCAAAATGACCCTCAGGGGTATTAAACGCCGTCTTCCACTCATCCCCCTGACGGACCCTTATGAGGTTATATGCCCCCCTGAGGTCAAGTTTGGAAAACCACTTCGCACCAGCCACCTGGTTGAACAAATCAGGGATCAAAAGGCATCGGGTAGGGATCACGGACCGTAATCTGGTTTAACTCCCGGAAATCCAGACACGGGCGTAACCCCCCCATCTTTTTTCTTAATGAAGAAAAACCCCGCTGCTACAGGTGAGGATGAGGGCCTGATGTGCCCTTTACTTAGACTCTCCGCGATGTAGTCTTTAAGAGCTTGTCTCTCCGGACCAGAAATACTAAACATCCTCGCCTTTGGCAATTTGGCCGCGGGTTTTAACCTAATCTCACAGTCATAGGTTCGATGTGGAGGTAGTTCTGAGCAACTCCTCTCAGAGAATACGTCCGCAAAATCCAGCAATGCCTCCGGAAGGCTGGACTTCACGGTGGATACACATGTGGCCAAGCAATTCTCCTGGCAGAAACCACTCCACTGGACTATGTCCTGGGTTCTCCAGTCAATCACCGTGTTGTGCTTGGACAACCATGGGAAACCCAGGACCATTTGTGCTGGGAGATTATTGAGTACCCTACATGTAACCCACTCAGAATGTAGGACCCCAATGTGGAGTTTAACCTCAGCTACAAACTCAGTAATCTCCCACTGTGGGAGGGGAGCGGCATTAATGGTAACCACGCGAATAGGATGAGGGAGTTTTTCGATCTTAAAACCTGCGTTCAAACTCCTCATCCATGAGATTGGTGGTGGAACCGCTTTCCACAAACACTGATATGGGTAGCTCTCTGCCCGCAATAACAACCCTGACAGGGAGCATACATTGAGATACCATCATGGAGGATATGCATACGCTCAGTTGGGCCTTCTCCATACCCTCTGAGCTTACCAGTTTTCCGCCGGTGCGACTTTCTTTGGTGCACAGGACAAGCATTTACATAATGATCTCTTTTAGCACAGTAAAAACATGCTCCATGCTTCCTGAACACAGGAACGCGACGCTGCACATGTGATACCCCAGCGATTTGCATAGGTTCCGTGGGCTCACCTGCAGCAACCACACTTGCACCCCTGCTTTCCCCCACGGGCAGCGTTTCCTGCGCCCCTTGACGCAAACGGCGATCAATACGAATAACCAAACTCATGGCAGACTCTAACGATGCAGGAGTCTCATACATCAGGAGGGCCTGTTTAACTCTTTCTGAAACCCCATGAATAAACTGACTCCGCAGCGCTGGGTCGTTCCACTGTGTGTCTACTGCCCAACGGCAAAATTCTGAACAATAGTCTTCCGCCATACATTCCCCCTGACAGAGGGCGCGGATTTTAGATTCCGCCAGAGCCAATCTGTCGGGATCATCATAAATGAGCCCGAGTGCTGAAAAAACATTCTCAACCGAATGAAACGTAGCAGAGTCGGCTGGTAAGGAAAACGCCCATGCTTGAGGGTCCCCTCTCAGTAATGATAACACCAGACCCACCCGCTGAGCCTCATTACCTGAGGAGACCGGGCGCATGCGAAAGTATAACTTGCAGGCCTCCCGAAAGATGACAAATTTGCTGCGTTCCCCAGAAAATCGTTCAGGCAGCGGAATCTTTGGCTCTGCACCTGCACCTGCAGAAGCCACTTGCACATTAGCTACAACCAGGCCCTGCTGCTGGACTGCCCCCTTCAACTCGGTGACCTGTAAGGACAGCGCCGCCAACTGGCGGTTTATGGAAGTCATGGAATCCATGGACTACCAAAATGTTGTGGGCCGATTATAATGTTAGGCGGGGCTTAGGTCAAAGGAGGCTGAAATACCCGGGGCCCCTGCGGAGTCCCTCCAACTAGGGAACACCCTGTCTGACCCTCAACCCAGGGTTTTTGCTAATGGTGCAAATGCCTGAGCCTCCAACCTTTCCTTATCTCCTGCTCAGCCCTAAGCTGAACCCTCCACCCTCCACCCAGTGAGTCGTCAAACCACCAAAGCCCACACAGTAATGACAGACAGGGAGAACTTAAACCACACCGCGCCGCAAACACACAGGACAATACTGTAATGTGAACAGGGCAAAATAAAAACAGAAATATAGGAAAGCGAAAAGGTAACAACGGATCATACGCCACCAGATACGAATTTCTCTCTCCTAAACCTCCTCTCCAGACCAGAACCACTTGGCATAAAACACAAGCTATAATCGGCGACGCCCACAGGCCAGCACGACTATTTAAAGACCGTGGACGTGACCAAACATCCCACCTGATTTCCAGCTATATTAACCCCCGATAACCTGAGTAAAATCAAGCCGGCGCCACTGAGGCTATAGTGGACGGAGATGGAACTACCGCTGCCTGCCGGACGCTGTGGTTTGAATAGCGTCCGACATGACAGCCAGAGAGCAAGAGCCACAAGCAGCTTCCAGAGAGGAGGACAGCGACAGGAGGGAGATTCTCGGTGGATCGCAGGGAGACGGCGCCAAGCTTACCGACAAAAGAAGACTGCTGCCTCATTCAAGCTCACGGCTGCGGCCTCCTCGCTGCTGCCCGCGACCATCGCCACTTCACTCCTGACCACGGTGGTGACTCCTCCTCTGCCGCCCACAGCTGCCACCCCCCCACTCCAGTCCGCGGTAGAGACTGGGCCTGTGCCCGCTGCAGATCCTCCGGTGCAGCCTCAGACTGCGCCTGTAGCCTATCAACCGCCACTTATCTCTGCCGCTGCCAGTGCCTGTCAGGGAGTTGCAGCCTCCACTCTCCCACTCCCAGGCGGTATCCCGCTGCCTCCGCTGGGGGACATCCAGCCAAAGAACTCTCCGCGGGCCTGTTGTGCCCCTACTCCTCCTGGGCGTCGGAACGCCCGAAGACTACCCCAGATCTTCAGCAGCTGGGCCCAGTGGCTGCGACACAGACACACTGTGGAACAGAACGCCGAGGGACGTAAGGACGGATAAGTGATACATAGTGACTAAGGACCCGTAGTCGGCCATTCCGCGGCCATATAGTGACCGGTCTTTGCCGGATTAGTCGTGTTCTCCCAATCCTTGGTTATGTGTATTGGTTCCCTGCGAGAACAACTACTGTTATTCTGTTGGTTGCGTAACAATAGCCCTAACGGCATTTATCTATAAAAGTTAACGTTTAAAGTCATTTCTGTCTCGCGTCTCGTCACTGCATCCTGAGTACCTGCTATTACCACACTCGCACCCTGCCTGCACACTTGCAGGAGATGGCCAGGGGCGTGTGCAAATGGGTGAGCACCTCAGTGGATTTAAATATCCAGCAGTGGTGCTCCCATGGTCTCTCTCTACTCTTCCACCCCGCCATCACAGCCGGATTCCTCTCTCATTCTCCTGCCCAATCCCCATGTATCCCCTTCCAGCCCCACGTGTCTCATCCAGCATATGTGTATTCAATATATACATATATGAATTCACATATTATGTGAAATAAAGTGAGCTGGGATAGGTAACAAGGTTCTCTTGCAATGGATAGCAGATTTATGTTGAGAAATTCGATCTTGGATATGTTGGGTGGTCTCTCCAACATATCCGAGACCGCAAGGACATTTGGTCAAATAAATAACATACGATGAGTCGCAGTTATAATGTTCCTTAATTGGAAAACTCTTTCCCGATCTTGGGTGAGTGAAAGTGTCACCTTTTCTCTTTTTTCTTTTACTGACCTGATCACCAATATAATCAAGATATATCATTTAATGATATATACATACACATATATGCACAAACACATAGACATACACATATACATACATACATATTTATATACACATATATGAATACACATACATTCACATACAAACACATATAAATATAACGGGAACACAAGAGATATATAATATATAAAAAATCTTACCACATAGACAATGATTGTACATACGTATATACACTCACTGGCCACTTTATTAGGTACACCATGCTAGTAACGGGTTGGACCCCCTTTTGCCTTCAGAACTGCCTCAATTCTTCGTGGCAGAGATTCAACAAGGTGCTGGAAGCATTCCTCAGAGATTTTGGACCATATTGACATGATGGCATCACACAGTTGGCGCAGATTTGTCGGCTGCACATCCCTGATGCGAATCTCCCGTTCCACCACATCCCAAAGATGCTCTATTGGATTGAGATCTGGTGACTGAGGAGGCCATTTGAGTACAGTGAACTCATTGTCATGTTCAAGAAACCAATCTGAGATGATTCGAGCTTTATGACATGGCGCATTATCCTGCTGAAAGTAGACATCAGATGCCTGTTCTTAGCTGAGAGGAGTGGTACCCAGTGTGGTCTTCTGCTGCTGTAGCCCATCTGCCTCAAAGTTCGACGCACTGTGCGTTCAGAGATGCTCTTCTGCCTACCTTGGTTGTAACGGGTGGCAATTTGAGTCACTGTTGCCTTTCTATCAGCTCGAACCAGTATGCCCATTCTCCTCTGACCTCTGGCATCAACAAGGCATTTCCGGCCACAGAACTGCCGCTCACTGGATTTTTTTTCTTTTTCGGACCATTCTCTGTAAACCCTAGAGATGGTTGTGCGTGAAAATCCCAGTAGATCAGCAGTTTCTGAAATACTCAGACCAGCCCTTCTGGCACCAACAATCATGCCACGTTCAAAGGCACTCAAATCACCTTTCTTCCCCATACTGATGCTCGGTTTGAACTGCAGGAGATTGTCTTGACCATGTCTACATGCCTAAATGCACTGAGTTGCCGCCATGTGATTGGCTGATTAGAAATTAAGTCTTAACACACAGTTGGACAGGTGTACCTAATAAAGTGGCCAGTGAGTGTATATATATATATATATATACACACACACATATATACACACATATGTGCACAGACTAATTAGAGTGTTAACCATTATAGAAAGATAGGGGCATATCAACTACATGAAATACCGATACTGAAAGATCAGTGAAAATTCAATAAAAATTCAATAAAAAACCTCATACTCCCTATTAAGACCGTATGGTTCAAGTGTTTGAAGAACGAAGATCCAATATGCCTCCCTTTCTTTTAGTCTTTGTATCCTATTGCCTCCTCGTCTAGCCACAGGCACGCTATCGATTATTTGCTAGCGAAGCTGAGAGACCTGATGATTATGTGAAATAAAGTGAACTGGGATAGGTAACAAGGTTCTCTTGCAGCGGATAGTAGATTTATGTTGAGAAATTCGATCTCGGATATGTAGGGTGGTCTCTCTAACATATCCGAGACCGCAAGGACATTGATCAAATAAATAACATGATGAGTCGCAGTTATAATGTTTCGTAATTGGAAAACTCTTTCCTGATCTTGGGTGAGTGAAAGTGTCACCTTTGGTGATATTTGAACATTGTAGACAGTGTAAACATGGAAATGTCCCTTTTCGTAACGACCTAAATAACACCTGTTTTCTTGAATCGCGGGCACTCCCAATATCAGCTCTTACCAAAAGATTGCGTAAATTAGGAGTTTTTTTGTGACAAATCAAAGGAGGAATTTGAAATTCAGGAATCTTGGGGTAAGAGCTGGAAAGGAGAGACCAATGTTGATGAATTACTTTATGAATAAGATACATAAATGGATGATATGTATTGACAAAGGCCACCCTATTACCTTGAGTTACTGAACCGGATTTAGATGAAGAGGAAAAAGACAACAGGGAGTCAGGATATCCTCGTGATTCAAATTTAGCTTTCATTTCGGTGAAACGGTTATCACGACTGAGACTATCATAAACGATGCGATCTATCTGAAAAAATTGAGACCTGGGTAGAGACTTTTTGATATGTTTAGGGTGACAGCTCATAAAATGCAATAAGCTATTTTTGTCCGTTGGTTTAACAAACAAATCTGTGGAAAGGGAACCGTCACTATTCCTAATGACCTTAGTATCCAGGAATGGAATAGAGACCACATTGTGTTGCATCGTAAAAGATAAACCCTCCACCTTGGTATTTATATCATGAAAGAAACTGTCAGCCCCTTCATCTCCTCTACTCTCCCTGCCTGCCCTAATCTGTGTCCCTCTCCAACCCCACGTGTCTACATACCGCAGCTCCTACACACTGCAGCCCCTTCATCTCCTCTTCTCTCACTGCCTGCTGTTCCTCCCTCTGTAACCCTAGGTGTCCAGCCTCTGAGTCCTCTTCTCCACTGTTGCAGCCCTGCTCTCCAGGTGCTCCCTATGTGCAGCAGCCCGCAGCCTGTCGCACTGTGCTGCAACACTCTCTCTGATCCCTCCTGCACCACCTCCCTCAAGCAGGATCTTCAGCAGGATCATCCTCCCCATCAAGTGTCTAAGTATTACAACTGTTAACCTCTTGATCTCCTTAGGGATAGTGTAGTTATAGGCGGGTGGGCTATAACAATTATTGTGTGTATGTTTTTAGGTAAGTGGGTGGTAAGTATAATTAGGTTATTGTGGGTGTAATTATATATTTTGTATTATTGTATACTGTGTTAATGTGATAATTTAGTAGTATATAACTGTAGACATTTGTGTAATAAATACCTTTTAATGATACACTTGTTTGTCTCAGTTGCCGTTCAAAGAGTATATTGTAAAGGAATCTGAGTACGTTACAGGTGAGGTATTAGCCGCATATTGTTTACTAATAGTCAAGTCTGACATTAATAATTAATACATGGTATACTACCCTGTAACAGTACATTTGTCCATTCATCCTTCCTTCAATGATATGAAGTTTGCCAGTGCCATATGCTGAAAAACAGCACCGCACTATGATGTTAATGCAACATTTCCCGTAGCTATACTTTTCCTCACATGCATGTCAGCTTTAGTTTTTCTGATCAGGAATCTTCTGGTGGTAATTCTCATCAATTTTATTCTCATGGATCTGTAGAGGTCAGCCAGGGCCGTAGTCATGGCTGAGTTCATCAGACCTTGTGTGCCCTGGCCTCACAATATATATAAATCATGTTTCACTGTCAGCTTACTTGTTTCTTTGTCCTCTGCTAGGGCCTTCTCTCCATTCTTTAAAGTCACCTCTGGCCACTTCTGAATAAACAGAGACACAGTCCAGGTGCAACTCAAAATGTAAAACTTTTACTCTTATTACTTTGCAGCACATCCAGACTTGTTACACCATTGACAGCTTGTACGTTACATGTTACTTCATCTTTCCCTGCATTTCTCTCTTTGTCACACTGCACGTGCCTGGGTCGGACCGTTTCCAACGGCTCCTCAGCGTCCTCCCCAGCCAGCCCCACTGCATATGGGTGTTCCCTCAGCCATTTCGCCCAAGATCTGAGGGCATCAGCAATGACTTGCCACATGGTGAGCGACCTGCCCTGTGGTGCTGCAGTGACTTCTCCTTTAGCCCAAGTTCCTGAAGTTGCTGTTGCTGCTATGTCTGCGGCTATGTTGTCCCACTGCCTCTGGATGACTGAGTTCCTCTTTAAGTAGCAAAAATTCACCGCACACTCTAATGGAATAATTTGCAACCATCAGTAGAATTTTATTTTAGACAAAAAGATAAGTGCCAAGTTACAAAAATTGGTCCAAAACCCAGTAAAATAGAAACACCCGACATTTCGACCCTCCCGGGTCTTAATCATGGGGTTTACTTGGGTTTAAGAAGAATGGGAGCCAGGGTTAGGGAATAACCGTATATAAGCTTCCATGCGGGTAATGGCAGGCTGTAAATAAATCGTATCCTTTGGAGGATATGAAATGTACCAGGTAATGATAGGTAATAGGTTAGAGGTAACCTTAAGAGGCTTTAAATGGAGGCCCGGTAGAGTCATGTACAATACAATAAAAGGCATTGCTTTTTGTGTGTAATAATTTTCGTATCTTGTATGGTAAGATATATGTATTGCTGCACACTTATAGTCAGAACAGTGCCAATCATTGGTGGCCAATGGTGGTAACTGCGTCTTGAGGCTGTAGGACCGTCCGGGATATGCTTGCGCCCTGCTCCCCTGGCTGGCGTGGGTTCCTCCTTAAACATTGCGGGGTGCTAAGTTGATCGGGCCTTTATCCGGCCCAAGCACTTCGGGTTACCTAGCCCTGACTGACTCTACCCAGGAACTATTCCTGCCTTACACCCAGCTAACTCCTTCTACAGTTAACCGTAGAAAACAAAAAGCAAAAAACACAAATATCCTGAACTAAAAAGTAAAAAATAAACTGCAAATAATGCATAAAGGTAATAATAATAATAATAAGGGTATTTAGTAAACATAATTTTGATCAAAATAATGCAGAAGCCATCCTGCCACGTCACGGCAACCCTTGTGGGACAGTCCCTACTCTAGTATTTAAAACCTTTTCGCTTGCCAAGTGACGTGAATGTGAACAAGGATCGAGCAGCTGAACCACTAGTAAAAGCTTAGGCCAGACAGGATGGTTTTCCCAGCTCAGAAAAAGGGCGGTCACACCCATATATGCACTGAGTGCACAATGAAATTAATAAAAAACGAATCTGAACTGAGAAAGTAAGTTAATGTGTATGCACAATGTAAGTGCATATCAACACATGACCATTAACCAGAGAAAACAAAAAGCAAAAAACACAAATATCCTGAACTAAAAAGTAAAAAATAAACTGCAAATAATGCATAAAGGTAATAATAATAATAATAAGGGTATTTAGTAAACATAATTTTGATCAAAATAATGCAGAAGCCATCCTGCCACGTCACGGCAACCCTTGTGGGACAGTCCCTACTCTAGTATTTAAAACCTTTTCGCTTGCCAAGTGACGTGAATGTGAACAAGGATCGAGCAGCTGAACCACTAGTAAAAGCTTAGGCCAGACAGGATGGTTTTCCCAGCTCAGAAAAAGGGCGGTCACACCCATATATGCACTGAGTGCACAATGAAATTAATAAAAAACGAATCTGAACTGAGAAAGTAAGTTAATGTGTATGCACAATGTAAGCGCATATCAACACATGACCATTAACCAGAGAAAACAAAAAGCAAAAAACACAAATATCCTGAACTAAAAAGTAAAATATAAACTGCAAATAATTCATAAAGGTAATAATAATAATAAGGGTATTTAGTAAACATAATTTTGATCAAAATAATGTACAAGCCACGTCACGGCAACCCTTGTGGGAATGAACTCCTTTCCTTCACTAAGCACACCTATAATGCCCCCATCTAGTGGCCAAACTTTTACACTACACTTTCCCTAATCATACACATATTTACATAGCATTTTACAATGACATCCCCCTTACAGATCCACTAGTGATCTTTCATGCTATCATAAATCCAGGAACCATATTTATCCACAAACTGCAAAAGACGTGGTAGGAGCAAACATACTAAGGCCGGTTTCACACTAGCGCATTTTCAGCGCGCGCACGGCCGGGGGTAGCTCCGCCCCCGATCCGGCTCTCTGCCCGGCGTGCCCGCCCCTTCCTTGTAGCGCCGCCTCCTAGCGGACAGCGGCGCCTGCGATCGGCGCACCCTATCTTTAGCATAGGGTGCGCCGATCGTGCGCAGGCCGTGCGCTAGTTGCGCTTTGACCTGCGCTGCGCACTTTTGACGGTGCGCCGTGCGCGCCAAAATCAAACTTTTCGGATTTTGGCGCGCACGGCGCACCGTCAAAAGTGCGCAGCGCAGGTCAAAGCGCAACTAGCGCACGGCCTGCGCACGATCGGCGCACCCTATGCTAAAGATAGGGTGCGCCGATCGCAGGCGCCGCTGTCCGCTAGGAGGCGGCGCTACAAGGAAGGGGCGGGCACGCCGGGCAGAGAGCCGGATCGGGGGCGGAGCTACCCCCGGCCGTGCGCGCGTTGAAAATGCGCTAGTGTGAAACCGGCCTTAGTCTGCCAGGAAGGACTACCCACTACAGAAAAAAATATCTAACTCCTGAAGATTCTTGTAATAGCTTGAATTTATCACATTCACTCACCATGGATCAAATGCAGGTTCTGTCTTTGGGATTAAATTTTATGTCAGACAGGAATTTTGATTTTTTTTTTTATGTTAATATCATTACATTAATAACATTTATTAAATGTTAATAGGTTCATTCGCAATCTCACAATCAAAATAAATTTTTTTGTGCCAAAGCAGACAGAAAGTGAACAGGATTCACCATTATTTTTCCAATGTACTTCATTTTCTAAGTTTTTCCAAGCAAAAATCATTAATGTGTCTTCAGGATCTGCAAGATTCCTGTCTAGAGTGAATTGCATGGATAGGCGTCAGGATGCAATTGAACGAGAATTAAAAAAACTGAATGTTTCCACCAAATCTGCGAAACACCACACTAACCTCACTGAAATGCAAGTCTCCGCAGTGCAAGAATTAAAACAATTGTCTGATATCACCATCAAAATGGCAGACAAGGGAGATTATTGATGTTTATGGACAGGGGCGGACACTGCAGCTTGGGGCCCCTGTGCAAGAAATATGTTTGGGCCCCCCTCCCTGTGAGGCATGCTGCTTATGTTGAGACAATCTGACCATGGGCTTCCAGAGCCTTGTGATCTGAGCAACAAGAGAGATTCCCCTGATTATCACTGCGTGGCAAGCAGGTGCATACATAGTGTTCACAGGGCACCATAGCAAAAGGTCTATTTGGACTTCCCCACACCTCTAAAAATATATATATTTATATTTTTTTACTGAGGTGGAGATATTTACCATATCTCCGATGAGTGGTTCTGCTCTGCTCTTCGTCCGGCACCTTGCGGAGCTGCTCTGCTCTTCGCTCTCCACATCCTGCGGTTCTGCTCTGCTGCTCCGCACCCTGCGGTTCTGCTCTGCTCCGCATCTTGCGGTTCTGCTCTGCTCCCGCTCCGCTCCCTGCGGTTCCTGTCCCTTTAGTCTGTACTGGCTACCAGTTCCTGTCCCTCCAGTCTGAACTGGTTCCTACCTGTTCCCTTATCCCACTCATACCCGCCTATGTTCCTGTCCTACCCGAACCAGTTCCAGTCCTGCTGAGCCAAACCATGTATAAATTGTATATTAAATTATATTTCTGGTGTCTATACCATCTGGTATCTGATATAGAGTTATTGCCCAAATAAATGAAGTTATCCCCAATCCCAATGATAAGGTGTAACTTATTGACTTTGAGGGGACTGACCACTGGGACCATCAGCAATCCTGAGAACAGGACTCTGCAGCTCAGCCATAAATAAATTGGAGGTGTACATGCTTGACTTGTGCTCTATTCATTGCATTTGGAACTATTGGAAATAGCAGAGCTCTTCGCTCAGCAGCTATATAGATAATGAAGAGAGCAGAGGCCAAGCAGGTACAACCCCAGAATAATAGAATCGTAGAGTTGGAAGGGACCTCCTGGGTCATCTGGTCCAACCCCCTGCTCAAAGTAGGATTCGCTAAATCATCCCAGTCAGATGTCTGTCCAGCCTCTGTTTGAAGACTTCCATTGAAGTAGAACTCACCACCTCTTGTTACAGCCTGTTCCACTCATTGATCACCCTAACTGTCAAAAAGCTTTTTCTAATATGTAATCAGTGTCTCCTCCCATTCAGTTTCATCCCATTGCTTCTAGTCTTTCCTTGTGCAAATGAGAATAAAGTTGATCCTTCTGCAATGTTACAGCCCTATAGATATTTGTAGACAGCTATTAAGTCTCCTCAGTCTTCTCTTTTGCAGGCTAAACATTACCAAATTCTGTAACCTTTCCTCATAGGACATGGTTTGTAGATCGGTCACCATTCTGGTTGCTCTTCTCTGAACTTGCTCCAGTTTGTTGATGTCTTTTTTAAAATGTGGTGCCCAAAACTGGACACAGTATTCCAGATGAGGTCTGACCAAAGAGAAGTAGAGGGCAATAATGACTTCACATGATCTAGACTGTATGCTTCTGTTAATGCATCCTAGAATTGAAGAGTCAGGTGACTCTGGTAGGAACTCCTCTCACTCTCTGTCTGACCGAGAAAATGGTCCAGGTTCGCTGTGCACATGGGGTCACAGTGAACTATGCGGTAGACAGAGTAATGTTTAAGGAGTTCGGAGGCAGTAAGTGCCAAGGTGGCAGTATACCACCAAACTTAGTTTATGCCTTGGAGTGCGGCCGGGATTTGGTCAGGCTTGATGACCTATGCCAGGAAGATAGAGATGTGTCTACTGTAGGGCTAGCAGACACTGAGACACTGACAACGCCTAACGTGGACAGGCCAGACATAGGGGCAACCGGAGAAAGAATGGCATCAGACGAATTTACTGACCTGACGTCACGTGAAGGGTACCACAGTATGAATGAGAAGGGTGTGGTAAACAAAAAGAGCAGAGCTGACACACGGATAGAGAGTGCCTTG
The DNA here is from genome assembly GCF_039654945.1 of Dendrobates tinctorius. Lineage (NCBI taxonomy): Eukaryota > Metazoa > Chordata > Amphibia > Anura > Dendrobatidae > Dendrobates > Dendrobates tinctorius. Next base: position 19,895,199 of record NW_027361771.1, on the reverse strand, counting down.
GGAGTTCACCGTACGGTGTGGTGTGACTGTGACGTGTTGTTGCCAGTAGCCACCACTAGGACAGAATCTAGAGCTGTGCTGACTGAAACTCGTGACAGGACTGACGGTAACCTGATCGAGAAGATAACGGAAGTAGAAACAAGGTCAGAGGGTAACGGGGGCTCGACTGACGGGACTGACCCAAGGGTGCCCTTTGACGATATAATTAAAGAAATAATGGTGCAACACATGCTGGCCAAAAGAGAACAAGAGCAGGAGATACAGTTAATAAAAGACAGTGAAGGAACATCTCGAGCGAGGAAGAGTGATGAGACAAACGGCCGAGCACAGAGTGGAGGAGCTTGAGAAAGAAGTCGCTAAGCTCAGAGGTCACCTGTCAATGTGGCACAGCTTAAACAACACCTTAAAAGAGGATGTGGTAGGGCTTGAGAAAAAAGTCTTGGAGCTCAGTGGTCACCTGTCAATGTGGCAAAATGTGAACAAGACCCTTAGGGAAGAAATGGAAGAAGTCAGGGGAGTAGTTAAAAGTCTTCTGTGGGAGAAATTGGATGAAGACTTACCGCGGGTGAGCGTAAGTGATAACAGGACAGAACGGCCAATAGCCCTCGTGGCAAAGGGTCATGAAGGGACCAAGTCATGTGAAGTCGATGAGTTAAGAACGGAAGAAGACAGTCACCCGGTCGGGTCAACGACAGTGAGGGAAGTGTCCGTGGTAAAGCTAGAGCCTTCGGTCCAGGAAGAGAGCAAGACCACAACATTCCAGTTTGTGATTGATGTACCAGAGGACATGCAGGGGGCCTGTGCGGAGGAAGGTGTGCATGAGGCTTTCAAGGAAGTGTCAAGGCGTGTGAGGTGCACTGGGCACCTGAGACTCGGCAGTTGGTGATAGTATCGGACAGAGAAGATACGTCTACCTGAGTAGCTGTCCTAAAGGAGATGCATCTACAATGTCTCTACACTAAACAAGGTCAGGCAGAGTAATGTGAACGCTGCTCGACGCCTAGAGTTAGCAAGGGAGGCTATGGATCAGCTGGGTTTGCGGAAAGAGGTGGTGCCGGTACCCAAAGCTCTGATTGGGAGAATCATTGGAAGATCCGGGAAGGTAATGCAAGACCTTGTAAATATCTCCAGTATGGTGAGAGTGAGGATCCCTCCTGATGATGAAGACCAAGTATCTAGTGAGGTGGGTAGGATTCCCATCCTGGTGGTTGGCTCCTTGGAGAGCCTGAGAGACTTTCAGATGCTCTTGGAGTATCGAGTGAGGTACCTACAAGAGATCGAGCAGTTGAGGCAGGACCACCGGCGAATTAATAAAGAAGTACGGAATACCAGGTGGCGGCCGCCTGCAATCCAACCAGATGTAAGAACTCGAAGAGTTCCGCCAAGAAGTGACAGGGCAGATGGCCGAAGAATGTCAGCTAGTGGTAGTTCGACTGGCAGGATGACGTTGAGAGACCATAGTTCCTGTGAGACCCTGAATGAATCAGACTCAGGCCAGACAGTAGGCCTGATTAGGACTGATGACCGTACCAACCGGGGGAGCTGGTCGTAGAACAGAATAAACAGAGAGAGGAAGATGGTGACTGGACCGTGTCTGATGACGCACTGTAACTGGAGGGTCAAAGAGCAGGACCGATATTCTGACCGCTGGGGGCGGGGGAGGCCTAACGTAGAGAGGAGGTTGTATGACAGGTGGAAAAGGTTCTCTCGACCTGTAGGGCAATGTGTGGTGAGTGCCCGGTCTCGAGATCCTGATGTAATGTTGTGTGTTCAACCCCACAAGTTTGAACAGAGGGGCGAGGTATGTGGTGTAGTAACGACTATGTCCGCTAGGGGGCGCTGTGTGGAGGTTCCAAGGGAGAGGATGAGTGGCAGAATCCTGAAGGATGGTTGTGTATCTCAAAGGGGGTGGCTTTGAGATGGAGACTTAGTCATGCGTATTGATCAGCAATGGTATTGCTGAGGTGTTATTTCAAGGTATAAGGGAGAAGTCTCTAGGTAACTTGGGAGTTGGGTGGGCCAGTTACCTACAAACCCAGCCAGGGGTGTGTCTGAAAACGCCTGTAGTAAAAGACTATGTGAGGGTGTGAAGGACCTGTGATGAGGTCAGAGTCATGTGACCCAGTGGGCGTGGCTATGAACAATATAATGTGGCCGGAGTGAGTCACAAGTGGTGAATGCAGGGACCTGGTTGGTCCAGAGCGGAAGGTCCCGTGCGCAGGATTGTCTCCTGGCGAACAGCCTGTGTGTGGCTGTGTGTAATGGCTGCCAGAGCCTGAAAGTTCCCTGGAGGGATATGGACGTCTGCAGCATGAGTGACGGAACCATGTGGAGACCCTGACGTGGGTGAGATAATTGTGAGGCTAAGGCTGAGTGCAGACAGACTTTTTAGCCCTGCGGATTTTTCCGTGCAGAATGGAAGAAATCCGCAGGTCAAATGACCTGCATTTTTCCTGCGGATTTCTTCCATTTTTTTCCTGCGGTTTTCCACTGCGGATTCCCCCCTGCGGATTTGGAGACAGGGGAGGTGGAAAACCGCACAAAAGTAGTAACACGCTGCGGATTTTGTACCGCAGGAAAACCGCGCGGAAAAATCTGCAGCGTCTGCACAGCGGTTTTTTTCATTGCTTTTAATGGTACTGTACATCACAATGCGGATATGCAACGTTTCTGCGCTGTAAAATCCGCTGCGGATCCGCTGGATATCCGCATCGTGTGCACACAGCCTAAGTGAGCCTGCGTACTGGACATTGATAATAAGAGTGAAGCATTATAATGGACGCTATGCTGGTAATGCTATTAAGTGAACTTTCTGTTGCTGCTGTGGTTTATGAGGCGTGAATAAACCGCAAGGACTGTATGATTTGATGGAAAATCCGTGCCGGAACTGGTTTTTGTTCGCTGCAAGCGAGAATCCCCTAAGTAAATGACAGCGCTACCTCACAATTTATACACACACACACACAATTATAAATATTTACATACACACACAGATGCCCACATACAAACACACATGCATAAACATACATACACACAGAGACATATACATAAACACACATGCATAAACACATGCTTATATACATACACACATGCATAAACATGACACAGTGTCCCAGGCAAAAATGTCTCAGTGGGCCCCTCTAACAGATACATGATGCACAGATACGGCAGAGAAATATAGGTATAAAAAATAAATAAATCTTTATTTTTATATAGCACTAACACATTCCGCAGCGCTTTACATTTTGCACACATCATCATCACTGTCCCCGATGGGGCTCACAATCTAAATTCCCTATTAGTATGTGGGAGGAAACCAGAGTGCCCGGAGGAAACCCACGCAAACACGGAGAGAACATACAAACTCCTTGCAGATGTTGTCCTTGGTGGGATTTGAACCCAGGACCCCAGCGCTGCAAGGCTGCAGTGCTAACCACTGAGCCGCCGTGCCACCCTGGTATAGTACAATGCCAAATATTTCACTTACTTCTCACATTACATGAACAATATCTATTATAAATTTTACAATACCATACAGCAGAGGGGATTCAGGTGATCAAGGTTCCACAGGTTTGAGGGTTTCAGTACCTGTAGTATTAGAGGTAAATGGGACATTGATAAATGTAACCTACCAGTATAAACTGTCCTCAGAAGTGTACCATTTAGAAAAGTCAATTTTCTCCTATATAGTCCTCCCTACAGTATTATGTGCACCACATAGAGCTCCATACAGTACAATGGGCCCCATATATTGCTCAATATAGTATTATGGGCTTCACATAGTGTTCCATACAGTATTAAAGGTTCCCCATCGTGCTCCATACAGTATTATGGGCATCACATAGTCCTCCATACAGTTTCCATACAGTATTATAGGTACCATATCATCCTCCATGCAGTATTATTGGCACCACATAGTATTCCATACAGTATTATGAGCCCCATATAGTCCCCCATACAGTATAACGAGCCCATATATTGCTCCATACATTAGAATCGGCCCCATATATTGCACCATACAGGATAATTAGCCCCATATAGAGCTCCATACAGTATGAGTCCCATATATTCTGTAGCTCCATACAGAATAATAGACCCCATTTAATGCACCACACAGAATAATGGGCCTCTTATAATGCTCCATACTAGAGTTGAGCGACTTTTGGTTTTTTAGGGTCGCGTTTCGTTTCGTGAAACCCGACTTTTCCAAAAGTCGGGTCGAGCAAGATCGTCCGATTATAGGGAAAAGTCGGGGTCGTCCCGAAACACGAAACCCAATGTAAGTCAATGGGGAATAAAAGTCGGCAGTGAGAGGAGGACAGGAAACACACCTACAGTGCCCATTTGAATGCCAAAAGCATCAATTCTTCTTACTTAAGCTTGTCAACCTTAATTAACTTCATAATACAAGTTACGCACTGAAAAATGGGGGTTATTTGGCTAAAGTTGTGGGGGGGGAGGGCTGGCTGCAGGTTTTCATGTGCCCTGGGCGAAAGAGCGCCCCTTTAACACATACCACAACTCATCATGCTCCGATACGGCAGAGAAATAGCGGTATAGTACAATGAAAAATACCTCACTTTTTACATCTCATGAAGAGGCCCATCTATTTCTCCATACAGAATCATTGGTCCCATATAATGTTTGAAACAGTATATGATGAGCTCCACATAATGCTACAGTATATGTTGGTCCCCATGGATGAAGCTCCACTGTCTTATGGGCCCAAATAATGCTCCAAACATAATGGGCCCCATTTAGAATCATAGAATCATAGAATCGTAGAGTTGGAAGGGACCTCCTGGGCCATCTGGTCCAACCCCCTGCTCAAAGCAGGATTCGCTAAATCATCCCAGTCAGATGTCTGTCCAGCCTCTGTTTGAAGACTTCCATTGAAGGAGAACTCACCACTTCTCGTGGCAGCCTGTTCCACTCATTGATCACTCTAACTGTCAAAAAGTTTTCTCTAATATCTAATCTGTGTCTCATCCCATTGCTTCTAGTCTTTCCTTGTGCAAATGAGAATAAAGTTGATCCTTCTACAATGTGACAGCCCTTTAGATATTTGTAGACAGCTATTAAGTCTCCTCTCAGTCTTCTCTTTTGCAAACTAAACATTCCCAAATCCTGCAACCTTTCCTCATAAGACAGGGTTTGCAGACCGGTCACCATTCTGGTCACTCTTTTCTGAACTTGCTCCAGTTTGTTGATGTCTTTTTTAAAATGTGGTGCCCAAAACTGGACACAATATTCCAGATGAGGTCTGACCAAAGAGGAGTAGAGGGAAATAATGACTTCACGTGATCTAGACTGTATGCTTCTGTTAATACATCCTAGAATTGCATTTGCCTTTTTTGCTGCTGCATCACACTGTTGACTCATATTCAGTCTGTGATCTATTAGTATACCCAAGTCTTTTTCACATGTGCTGTCACTTAGCCCTATTCCTCCCATTCTATATCTGCTTTTTTCATTTTTATTGCCCAGATGTAGTACTTTGCATTTCTCCCTGTTAAAAACCATTCTGTTAGTTGCTGCCCACTTCTCCAGTTTATTTAAATCTTTTTGAATCCTCTCTCTCTCTTCTCTAGTATTAGCTATCCCTCCTAGCTTTGTGTCATCAGCAAATTTAATCAGTTTACCCTCAATTCCTTCATCTAAATCGTTGATAAAGATGTTGAACAATACAGGGCCCAGGACAGAGCCCTGTGGTACCCCACTTGAGACATTCTTCCAACTGGATGTGCAGCCATTTACGACCACTCTTTGGGTCCGATCACTAAGCCAGTTATGAATCCACCTAACAGTTGCCTTGTCCATTCCATACTTAGTCATTTTTTCAATAAGGATTGTATGAGAGACTTTGTCAAATGCTTTGCTGAAGTCAAGATATACTATATCTACAGCATTTCCTTGATCCACCCAATCAGTGATACCATCATAGAAGGAAATTAAGTTAGTCTGACATGACTTATTAGTTACAAACCCATGCTGACTCTGTTTAATCACTTCATTCTTATCCAGGTATTGACATAAATGTTGTTTAATAATTTGTTCAAAGATCTTTCCTGGTATAGAAGTCAGACTCACCGGCCTATAGTTGCCTGGGTCCACCTTCTTCCCCTTTTTGAAGATAGGAACAACATTTGCTCTTCTCCAGTCTTCTGGCACTTCTCCTGTTCTCCAAGAATTTTCAAAGATTATGGAGAGGGTTTCAAAAATTTCTTCTGCTATCTCCTTCAGTACTCTGGGGTGTAATTCATCTGGACCTGGAGACTTGAATTCATTTAGGTTAGCTAAGTGTTTCCTCACTATCTTTCTGTTTATAGATATCCTGGATTCTTCCATTCCCTTAATAGGACAGTGAATAACAGTTGATGCTACATTTCCTTTCTGAGAGAAAACAGATGCAAAATAGGAATTTAAAAGTTCAGCCTTCTCAACATCCTGTCTTACCATTTCATCATTTTCATCCTGTAAAAATCCTATAGCATCTTTGACTTTTCTTTTACTTTTGACATATCCCCAAAATCCTTTAATATTGCTTTTGACATCTCTTGCAAGCCTCAATTCATTTTCAGCTTTAGCTAATCTGATTTGTGCCCTGCAGGTTCTGCAGACAGCATTATATTCTTCTTTAGATATGCCTCCCTCTTTCCATTTTATAAACATTTTTTTCTTCCTTTTTAGCATGTGCTTAAGTTCTGTGTTCATCCATCCTGGTTTCCTTAAATGCTTCCTATTCTTCCCTCTTTTCGGAATTGTTAACAACTGTGCTTTGAGAATTTCATTTTTCAAGATTTCCCATCCTTCCTGGACATTTTTGTCTTTAAGGATATCCAGCCATTGGATCCCTCCAATTCTCTTTCTGAATCCCTTAAAATCTGCCTTTCTGAAATCTAACCTTGACGTCTGAGTCTTCACAGGTCTTCCACCTCTAGTTATCCAAAATTCTAAAATAGCATGGTCGCTACCTCCTAGGGTCCCAGCCACTTTTACCTCCTCAACCATTTCCTCCCTGTTTATAAGGATTAGATCCAAGGTAGCAGTTCCCCTTGTTTTCTCCCTTACCTTTTGGAAGATAAAGTTGTCAGCAAGAGAGGATAAGAATTTCCTTGACCTGTTAGTTTTGCCTGAGAGAGATTCCCAACAAATGTCTGGATAGTTGAAATCTCCCATGACAACTATGTCATATTTTTTGGAGAACTTGGCCATTTGATTCATAAAGAGTTCATCCATATCTTCAGCTTGCACAGGCGGCCTGTAGTAAATGCCTACAATGCTCTAGTGTATAATGGGCCCTGTAAATGCTGCTCCAGTGTCTGATGTCCACCTTTGGAATGTTACAGTGTATGGTGGGCCCCATCTATCATTCTCCAGAGTATAGTGCTCCCCAAAAATTGCTGTCCCAACATTGAAAACAATCAAATAAGTCTCCTCGCTAGGGAATCCCTGTACTTGTCTGGACTCCTTGTCATCCCCATCTTCCATCTCACTGCACAGTATTTCAACTTTGCAAGTGCTGTGATCCTGAGCAAGCAGGGGGGGCCCACTCGTTGGCGATGGCACTGGCACAGGGCCCCTGATAGTACGGTGGTGTGTCTGATGGCGGGTGGGCCGAACCTGCACTTTCATCTGCAGCTTCCTCTTTGTCTCCGTGTAAGATGGAACTATATATGGGAAGGGTAACCTGAGTTTCATCAGGGTCAGATTCAGGTCGTGTAGCGTGCGAGGGGAATGTAGTGGTCTGGGTCAATGTACCAGCAGATTCATCGAGCAGTGGCTGGGCATCAGTGCACTTGTGTCGCCCCCAGGAGTACGGTCGCCACAGTGGCATTACCTTCTTCCTAGGGAGTGTGAAGTCATGCTTGGGAGCAACGAAGGATCTCTCTAGCAGGTTAACTGATTGGGCGGCGTTATTCCCACGAGTCATGACCCTCCAAACAGCGTTCATGAAGGCAAAGTGTTTGCTTTACGTGGGCAGTATGGTTGCAAAGCTGAACCTTAAAGGAATGTCCAGAAGGGCACCACCAGGAGTGGAGCCTATGGTTAAATTCGACTCCACCTGGGAAACCTCAACCATGCCAGCTACAGAACAGATGCACACATTGCAAGCTTAATTCCGTTAACGAATGAGACTCCGTCATGCCCCGCGGTCCGAGTCCGGCTTACTAGAGGGACACGTGAGGCTCTGGCACATGAGATTGGCCAATAACTGGTGTGTCATGCCCTTACATGTCCGTGGCTGCATGTGCGCTACTCTGAAAAGGCCAGCGTTTGTCGCTTACAGGTGCAGATAACCCGCTGAACAACGTTAGTGATGGGGATCACTGATTACAATTATTACCCGCGAACAATGATTTCCCAGTAAGTGCAGGTCAACCGCAGTTCCGGAATTAGGCCTAACCGTCATTCCTGAAAAAATGAAAAACTTACGTGTGCAAACCACAGGTGCTGTAGCTTGCTTAACAGCTCGCCAGCCGTTCTCATGCCCAGTATGGATTACACGTGATTGCACAAAGGTGGGAAAGGGTACCGTATCCCCAGATAACTTTTATGGATAGCGTACACATTCAAAATATATGTCTCAGGAGGCAGGCTCAGACGGTGTCAGGCCCAGTATGGATTGCACGTGATTGCACAAAGGTTAGAAAGGGTACCGTTTCCCCAGATAACATGTATGGATAGCGTACACATTCAAAATATATGTCTCAGGAGGCAGGCTCAGACGGTGTCAGGCCCAGTATGGATTGCACGTGATTGCACAAAGGTTAGAAAGGGTACCGTTTCCCCAGATAACATGTATGGATAGCGTACACATTCAAAATATATGTCTCAGGAGGCAGGCTCAGACGGTGTTAGGCCCAGTATCGATTGCACGTGATTGCACAAAGGTTAGAAAGGGTACCGTATCCCCAGATAACATGTATGGATAGCGTACACATTCAAAATATATGTCTCAGGAGGCAGGCTCAGACGGTGTCAGGCCCAGTATGGATTGCACGTGATTGCACAAAGGTTAGAAAGGGTACCGTTTCCCCATATAACGTATGGATAGCGTACACATTCAAAATATATGTCTCAGGAGGCAGGCTCAGACGGTGTTAGGCCCAGTATGGATTGCACGTGATTGCACAAAGGTTAGAAAGGGTACCGTATCCCCAGATAACATGTATGGATAGCGTACACATTCAAAATATATGTCTCAGGAGGCAGGCTCAGACGGTGTTAGGCCCAGTATGGATTGCACGTGATTGCACAAAGGTTAGAAAGGGTACCGTATCCCCAGATAACGTGTATGGATAGCGTACACATTCAAAATATATGTCTCAGGAGGCAGGCTCAGACGGTGTTAGGCCCAGTATGGATTGCACGTGATTGCACAAAGGTTAGAAATGGTACCGTATCCCCAGATAACATGTATGGATAGCGTACACATTCAAAATATATGTCTATACATCAGGAGGCAGGCTCAGACGGTGTCAGGCACAGTATGGATTTGATGGCCCAGATTACACAGCGGAGGAGCAGGGAGAGGTAAAGATTGCAAATGCTGGGGCCCTGCCCAAGCAAGGGGGGCCCACTCGTGGGCGTCGGTACTGGCACTGGGCCCCTCATAGTACAGCGGTGTCTGACGGCGGGTGTGCACCACCACCGTCAGAGACACTTGATTGCACTATGAGGGACCCTGTGCCAGTGCCCGAGCCCAAGAGTCGGCCTACCCACCTGTCCAGGGCAACGGCACTCGCACGGTGTCGTGCGCTAGGTGGTGACCCCGGCCATGGGGGGGTAGGCAGCACAGTTAGGGAGTTTTAGAAAGTCGCATATGTTGATGTTGGACATTCAGCTGATGCAAAAGGCGAAATAGGTGAAGTCCCAGGAAGAGGTGGACCAAAGCAAGCCATTTTTCTGTCACCCTATGTGTCATCAGGGGAAGGTGGGACAAAATCCTTGGAAACCCATGCATGGTTCATTTTAATGAAGGTTAGATCATCCACATTTTGGGTTGACAGACGGGTCCTTTTTTCTGTCAGGATTGATCCAGCTGCACTGAAGACTCTTTCCGATAGCACACTTGCAGCTGGGCAAGCGAGCTCCTGTAAGGCATATTGTGCCAATTCAGGCCAGGTGTCCAGTTTAGCGGCCCAATAGTCAAAGGGGAATGACCTGTGTGGGAGAACATCGATATGGGAGGAAAAGTAGTTTGTAACCATAGTTGACAACTGCTGTCACTTTCCATCGATGCAGTATTACCAGTTGTGTGAGCGGTATTTGAAAAATCAGTCCACAACATTGTCATGAAACCCCTGTCTCCAACGCCACTTCTGCTGTGTGCACCACGAACACCTCTGCCAAGCTGCCCCCGGCCCGTACAGCTCGTGTGAGAACCATCACCGCTGCTGTGTGCTGGGAATGCCTCAAGCAACTGATTTACCAGAGTTGCTTGTTTATTAGCCAATATTAGGTCAAGGTTCTCCTGTGGCATGATGTTTTGTAATTTGCCTTTATAGCGTGGATCCAGGATGCTGGCCAACCAGTAGTCGTCATCGTTCATCATTTTGGCAATGCGGGGGTCCCTTTTTAGGATCCGCAAGGCATAATCTGACATGTGGGCCAATGTTGCCGGTGTCAATGATGCACTGCGAGTGCTGGGTGGAGGAGCACTTTCTGGCAAATCCACATCCCTCCAGTCACGCACAAACCCTGTACCAGACCTTGCCACGCCAACATTTTCACTTGCCCCACGAGATGCATCCTCCTCCCCTAATTAATCATCCCCATCATCATCCTCCTCCTCCTCTTCTTCCTCCACCTCGTCCAGGAGAGGTCCCTGAGCAGACAATGGCTGAATGTCATCAAGGATTCCCTCCTCCTCTTCCTCCTCATCAACATTGGCTGCAGACGCCTGCTCCTTAAGGTGCGTCAAAGTTTGCATGAGCAGACGCATAAGTGGGATGCTCATGCTTAGGATGGCGTCGTCTGCGCTTACCAGCCGTGTGCATTCCTCAAAACACTGAAGGACTTTACAGAGGTCTTTCAGCTTCGACCACTGCACACCTGTCAACTCCATGTCTGCTCTCAAAGTGCCTGGCCGTGTATCCTCCCACAAATGCATTATGGCCTGCCTCTGCTCGCACAGCCGATCCACCATGTGCAGGGTGGAGTTCCACCTTGTTGCAATGTCGATAATGAGGCGGTGGTTGGGAAGGTGGAGCAATCGCTGCAGCTTCTGCATACGAACGGAGTGTACAGGCGACCGGCGGATGTGCGCGCACAGTCTTCGCACCTTCTGGAGCAGGGCTGTTAACTCCGGATAATTTTTGAGGAAGCACTGCACCACCAGGTTCAAGGTGTGAGCCAAGCAAGGTATGTGGCTGAGTTTTGAAAGGGCTATGGCTGCCACAAAATTACGGCCGTTATCACTAACTACCTTGCCTGCCTCAAGATGTACACTGCCCAGCCATGACTCAGTTTGTCGCTTCAAGTACTCGGCCAGCACCTCGGCGGTGTGTCTGTCGCCCAAACACATCATCTGCAACACAGCCTGCTGACGCTTTCCACTAGCTGCTCGATAGGGGGACACATCGTGTGCAACAGTGGCAGCTGCAGATGGAGTGCTCGTACGACTGCGCTCTGTGGACGAGCTTTCGCTTCTGGAGGAGGAGGAGGGTCGAACGCCTACAGCCAACTGTTTCCTATACCGTGGGCTAGGCAGCACTGTCCCACCACCGCTGTCCCCTGTGGACCCCGCATCCACCACATTAACCCAGTGCGCAGTGATGGACACGTAACGGCCCTGGCCATGCCGACTGGACCATGCATCAGTTGTGAGGTGCACCTTTCCGCTCACTGACTGCTTGAGTGCATGGACAATGCGGTGTTTCACATGATGGTGGAGGGCTGGGATGGCTTTGCGAGAGAAGAAGTGGCGACTGGGTAGGTCATAGCGTGGTACTGCATAGGCCATGAGTTCGCAGAAAGCTGTGCTTTCCAACAACCGAAAGGGCATCATCTCAAACGAGATTAGTTTGGCAATGTGGGCGTTCAAACCCAGTGTACGCGGATGAGAGACTGAGTACTTTCTTGACCTACTCATAGTGTCTGGGAGGGTGAGCTGGACTTGAGAGCTGCATATGGTGGAAGTAGCGGTGGACAGGGCGGACTGAGAGAGGGTTGATGATGGTGATGGAGTTGGTGTTCTTTCTGATGGCCTAGAATCAGTCTTTCGTTGATATAACAGTGGGATTCCCTGACTGCTGTGGCCTTGCAACGACACCTCAACATTTGCTGCTGTGCTAACCGGTGGGCTTACAGTGGGGGAAACAATGTAGCGTTGCTGACTACCTTCGTTGTGATCAGTTGCACATGTGGCACTTGAGGTTTGGTGTTGTGTCCACGCTTGCAAGTGCATGCTGGTTAAATGTCTAAGCATGCAACTGGTATTCAAATTTTTCAGATTTTTCCCTCGGCTAAAGGTCTTTGCGCACTTCTTACAGATAACCTTGGCCTGATTATGAGGATTTTGGTCAAAAAAGTGCCACACTGCACTCTTCCTACTTTGGCAGACATTTTGCGGCCTAGCACGCTGTGATCTTTTGACCCTCTGGACAAGCTGTCCAGCAACGCTTTTGATGTTTGGAACCTGTCTTTGGAGTGCTCCGGGCCTGCCAGATAACAGCTGTTGCGATGTCGATGTCTGCTGTGGATGCTCCTCATCTGAGCTATTGGAAGCAGCACCCTCTTCCCCCAATGGATGCCAATCTGGGTCAACAACTGGGTCATCCATCACCTCCTCTTCTATGTCATGTGCACCTTCCTCTGTGTCACCGTGTATGGTGGTATAGTGTGCGGGAAGGGGCACCTGAGTCTCATCAGGGTCAGAATCTGGCTCTGTACACTGCGAGGACAATGTAGTGCTCTGAGTGAATGTACCAGCAGAATCATCCATCAGCGGCTGTGCATCAGTGCACTCCATGTCAGATTCATCTTGGCCTGGGTAATTCACCATTTCACTTGATAATCCAGGCATGGTATGTGAAAACAGCTCCATGGAGTAATCAGTAGTATGGCCTGCGTCATCCTTCAATCTTGGTTGGGGTGAAGGACACAAGGAAAGGTGTGGTTCATGAACATGAGCCTCCAATGACGACTCAGTGCTTTTACTTTTTACAACTGAAGAAGAGGAGGCGATAGAGCTGGAGGCTGAGTCAGCAATGTAAGACAAAACTTTTTCCTGATGCTCTGGCTTTAAAAGCAGTTTGCCAACTCCTAGAAAACTAAGCGTTCGAGGCCTTATGTAGCCAGACGATGACGCAGGGTTAGCACCTCCTGCATTCGGTCCTATTTTGCTCTTGCCACTACCATCAGATCCAACACCATCATTACCAGCTGCCAACCCCTGCCCAATTCCACGGCCTCTTCCACCAGCCTTCCTCATTTTTGGTAGAAATGTAGACAAAATCCAACAAACTATATAGTAATGTAAAACAAGGTACAAGATGTCTATAGGACAGGGGAGATTTTGAATTTCTGCAGACACTTGTGGACACTGGACACTTTTGGATTGTGTGAGGCCCAATGAATATCTGAGCGCTATGTGACAGGCTCGATGGCACAGCTGTGACAAAAGGGACTAGCGGATAAGGGAGATTGGATTGCTTTTAAAAAAGCAGTTTGCAGAGCAGTGGGTAAACAGCAATGCAGGAATGTCAGGAAGCCTTAGAAGGCAGCCCAACAACCAACACCACTGATACACCACTATATAGCCTCCCCTTGCACTGCACACACAGTGACTGGTGTGTTGTGCAGGCCAAATCGCTAGCAGCAGAAGCAGTTTTTTTGTCTTCTTCCCTGCCTAACGCTCTCCCTACAGAATCAGCAGCAACCTCTCACTATACTGAGATCGTCAGAAGTAAGATGGCAGTCGGCGTGCACGCCCTTTTATACCCCCTGTGACGCCCACCAAAGCAAGCCAATCACTTGCATGCTCTTCTGAAAGATGGTGGTGACCCCTGCCTATGTCATCACGTTGCCCACAGTGTCCGTGGATCCTGATTGGCTGAAAAAGAGCGCAAAACAAACTTTTGAAACGCGACTTTGGCGCGTAAGTCGCCGACCTCGTGGCCGACCTCATCCTAGGGTCGGGTTTCGTTTCATGAAACCCGACTTTGCAAATTTTTCGACCCGTTTCGCTCAACTCTACTCCATACATAATAATGGACCCCATATAATAATAATAATAATAATAATCTTTATTTTTATATAGCGCTAACATATTCCGCAGCGCTTTACATTTTGCACACATCATCATCACTGTCCCCGATGGGGCTCACAATCTAAATATAATGCTCCATGCATAATAATGGACCCCATATAATACTCCATACATAATAATGGACCCAATATAATGCTCCATACAGTATAATGGAGCACATACAGTGATCCATACAGTATAATGAGCCCCATCTAATGCTTAATGCAGTATAATGAGAACTATATATTGCTCCATACAGTATAATGGCCCATATAGTGCTCCACACAGAATAATGGACACAATATAATGCTCCATATAGAGTGGACACAATATAATGCTCCGTACAGAATCGGCACCATATAATGCTCCATACAGAATAATGGGCCCCATATACTGCCCCATACCGACTAATGTGCCTCATGTAATGCTCCATACAAATTTTTGAACCCCATGTAATACTTCATATAGAATAAAAGGCACCATATAATTCTCCATTCAGAATAATGGGCCACATGTAATGCTCCACACAGAATAATGGGCCCCATATAATGCTCCACAGAATAATGGACCTCATATAATGCTCCACAGAGAATAATGGGCCCCAAATAATGCTCCAACAAAGTTGCACTTTGTAGTGCTAAAGCATGTAAATATGTAATATATGAAATATGAATAGCATTACTGCTTCAGATAGTAAGAAAAAATGGAGACGCTTAACACATAATTTGGCCAATTCATGCATGCCAGCAGCCAACAACAAGGTGATGTTCGATCTGCTGAGAACCTATGTGTCTAATGTGATTATTACTTCTCTTAGGCTGAAGCCTGAATTTCTGGGTAGGTAAGCATCCTAGTGCAATTAAAACCACCACCACAGGCTGGAGGGCAGAGTGGGCTGCTGGGCATGCATGAATTGTCCAAATTATACTCTAAGTGTCTCCATTTTTACTTATTATATAAAGCAGTATTGCTATTCATATTTTTTAGATTACATAATTACATGCTTTAGCACTACAGAGTGCAACTTTATTTGCTTATTATTTGTGGCTGCTCCTTGTTCGCACCTGTACACACCAGTTTTCTGATTTGGAAGTGCCAGTTAGTTTTTTGCTGTCCATATAATGCTCTATACATACAAAAAAAATACTTCCTCTGTTTCTATTGCTTCAGTCTCCTCAGTGTCTTATGACTCTCTGAAGTGCTCAGTGCAAAGGGCACGCTGTAGTGATGTCATCGCATCCTCTGCCCTGAGACATCAGAGAGCATGGACACTGAAACTGCAGAGGAACAGAGAGGTAAGTATTTCAGTTTAAAGCACAGGGGAGCCTGGTGCCAGTGCCTGCGCTGGCACCAGGTCTCCTCAACTCACGGGTCCCATACCGATGACGAGTGGGCCCCTGGAGTTGCCGAGTGGTGATGACAGCCCTGCCTGCCTACAAGGACCTCCCTCCACCTATGGGCCCAGATGCAGCTGTAGGCTGCATTGGCAGTATGTCCACTCCTTGTTATGGATTCAAACATGTACAAGTCACAAATTATGTCCATGCTACAGGATACATCAGCATATAAAAAAAATTATGCATGATTCAACCTCAAGTATCAAAGAGACACATTAAAATTTATTGATGAAGGATTTTTCATGTGGGTACTTACCAAGTCGCAATGGGATTACCTAACAGTGGAAAAATGGAAGAAATACAAAATGACTGTCAATCGATATCGATCTGGGGCACCATGCAAAATCTCACCTCGTGGTGTATCCTTGATTATGAGGAAGATGAGAGATCATCCTAAAACTACCACAAGGGGAACTTGTTAATGATCTCAAGGTAGCTGGGACCACAGTCACCAAGAAAACCATTCGTAACACATTACGCCATAAAGGTTTAAAATCCCGTGAAGGCCCATCTGAAGTTTGCCAGTGAACACCTGGATAATTCTGTCAGTGATTGGGAGAAGGTACTGTAGTCAGTTGAAACAAAAATTGAGCTCTTTTGCATTAACTTAACTCGCTGTGTTTGGAGGAAGAGAAATGCTGCCTATGACCCAAAGAACACCATCTCCACTGTCAAGCATGGAGGTGGACACATTATGTTTTGGGGCTGTTTCCCTGCTAAGGGCACAGGACTATTTCACCACATCAATAGGAGAATGGATGGAATCATGCACCGTAAAATCCTGAGTGACAACCTCCTTCCCTCTGCCAGGACATTAAAAATGGGTCATGGCTGGGTCTTCCAGCAAGACAATGGCTCAAAACATACAGCCAAGGAAACAAAGGAGTGGCTCAAGAAGAAGTACATTAAGGTCTTAGAGTGGTCTAGCCAGTCCCCAGACCTTAATCCCATAGAAAACTTATGAAGGGAGTTGAAGCTCCGAGTTGCCAAGCGACAGCCTCAAAATCTTAATGGTTTAGAGATGATCTGCAAAGAGGAGTGGACCAGAATTCCTCCTGACATGCAGAAACCTCATCATCAACTACAAAAAAGTCTGACTGCTGTGCTTGCCATCAAGGGTTTTGCCACCAAGTATTAAGTCTTGTTTTCCAGAGGGATCAAATACTTATTTCTCACTGCAAAATGCAAATAAATTTATATAATATATACAATGTGATTTTTCTGGATTTTATTTTTGATATTCTATCTTTTAATGTTAAAATTAACCTACCCTTAAAATTATAGACTGTTCATGTCTGTCAGTGGGCAAACTTACAAAATCAGCAAATACATATTTTCCCCATTGTATGGTAACTAGCATACACTGAACTGCACATAATAGTACATACCAGCAGTGAATCTATCTACATTCATGATTTTGTGTGGGTTTTTTTTTCTTCTCTTCAATGACAGGAAAAACTGCAGCATGTCAGTAGTAAGGGTGTGTGCAGACGCTGCGGAATCCGCTGCGGATTAATCCGCACGGATTTTGCAGAAACCGCAGATTATCTGCGGTTTGGTCCTGCGGATTCACCATCTCCACAATGGTGGAGATAGGAACCCGCTGCGGATTCCGCAGAAAGAATTGACATGTCACTTCTTTCTGCGGTTTCAAAACCGCAGCAAATCCGCGCGGATTTTTTCGCAACGTCTACACAGCGGTTTTTTTTTTTAACATTCATTTGAATGGTACTGTACACCGCAGCTAAAACTGCTGCAGGTCCGCAGCAGCCAAAACCACTGCGGAAACGCAGCGGAATCCGCAGCGTGTGCACATACCCTTATTGTTTCCTTTCTGTGTTTGTTCTTTTTACTTTAATGCTCCTTTAAGAAAAAGTCCATAAGAAAAGTTTGAAAAAAACAATATGTTTAATAGCTCAATAATGAAAAGATAAGTAATTTACTGCAAGAAAGTTATTTTCTGTGCCTGATGATATTGCCACAATATACCTGACACAGAGCACTTTAAATTTGCAGAGTTTCAATTTAAATTGTTTATTTATTTTGCATGTAAGATGTAACCATTACCGTCTAATTGCTGCACCCCGTGAAAAGCAAGCATATAAAGCATATTGGATATCACAAAACTTCAGCACCTGGCGTTCAAATTTGCTGAATCGTTTATTGAGATAAAATTTATTTATTTAAATGTACCGTAAATTGTTCTACAGGGAGGAGAATATAATAAAGGTACAGTATTCTGTTGCAAATAATATTTCTTGTATCATCTTAAATTTTAACTGATGTAAAGATAATTTTTTGCAACTAAATACAAATGGGGACACATTAAGGAATTTCTAATAACATTGAAAATGCATATAGGAATTTGTTTTAAAATTTAGGGGGTGAAGCAGCCACTTTAAAATTTCTCTTTTTATTACACAGTTTATTGTTTAAGAGCAATGCTGAGCCGAAAGAAGAATAAGGCTGCTTTCACACATCCGGCTTTTTGAATCCGGCACGATGCAGCGAAAAGTGTGAAAACCGGATCCGGAATTGGATCCGGTTTTGGCACACAGAATTTAATGATCGCCGCATCGTGCCAGATGGATATGCGGCGCCTCCGTTTTTAGCCGGGAGCGTAAAATCTGTGCTGTCCGGCGTCAGCAAAAAACATTGCCTGCAATGTTTTTTTGCAGCGCCGGAACAGCTTTTTCAACAGCGCATGCGCGGACACTGTGAGGTTTAACCCACAAGTGCCCGGCGAGCGCGCGTGTATCTCTTCCCCCCCCCCCCCCCCGCATACCGCTGCCTCTCTCGTCCCCGGTGCTGCTCCTTTAAATGCTTTCCAACCGGATCAGGCGCCGCATCTGCATCCGGTGTCACCGCTGCAGGCCTGATCCGGCGGTACGGCTTTTCGCCGCACGCCGCCGCACCCCTGACACCGGATGCGTGAAAGCAGCCTAAGGCCGGGGTCACACTGGCGAGGAATACGGGCGCGTGAGAGGCGCAAAAAGCACGCATTAGACACGGACCAATGATTTTCTATGGGGTCACTCGCACCAGGCGTATATTTCTCCTCAGTATCCTACGCTCCGTGCCACTCGCAGCATGCTGCGATTGTCAGCGTACTACGCCCGTAGTACGCCAATGCAAGTCTATGGGTGCGCAAAAAATACGGATTACACATGGAACACACGTGTGACCTGTGAGAAATACGCACCCGGTGTCTTTTAGCAAAGCCGGCAATTCAGTGCGCTATACAGTAAACTCACACTGACAGGTTTAATAAAGAAATGAAAGAATAGATATAGACACATAAAATACATAGATATATATATATATATATATATATATGCATTCTATGTGTCTATATCTATTCTTTCATTTCTTTATTAAAACTGTCATAGGGCTCCATTATATGTCCATTTTGCAAGCCTGCGAGAAAATCTCACCATACGGATGCCATACGGATTACATACGGATGCTGACATGCGCAAAATACGCGACCACACCTTGATTACGGATGACATACGGAGCACTGTTTAGGGGCCTGTCATCCGTATTACGCATGTAAAATACTGACCGTATTTTGCGCAGGTTAGTGTGACTCCAGCCTTAATGTTCTGAAGTGGATAAGTCAATTATGTTAAGTTCAACACAAGGTGCTTTAGACCAGATTCATTATTGCGTTTGCACCTTTTTAGACTAGACTTCTGTCTTTACTCCTTTTTCTGATTTGCACCACGGTCTGTTTCATATGTGTTTGTCTACTTTTTTCTCTTTTTTTTCATTTTTTCCACTGTATGGGATGGGTTGGGTGCTAGGGGTTTCCTGTTTTTGGCTGATACATTAATTGCAACTATTTTAAGAAGTTGCTAATTTTTATTCTGCAAATGTACTTCCCCTGAAGTGATTATCTGCAGTGTTTGGTACAAATGTTGTGACATTTTAGCAGAACATATGACTTTTTTCACTAAAAGTCACAAAAAGTTGCCAGAAATAAAGAAGTATTTTTGATTTACCGGAAAATTCATGCACCACCTGCTATCTTGAAGAATGTGGTGCAAAAAATATCTACAAATGATACAAGACAAAAAATAAAATGACTTAGAAAAATGCAATTGATGAATTGGGCTTAAAGTCTGTAATGTGTAGGCATTTGTGCTGGGAAGTAAATGCATAAAAAAATGAAATCTAACCTAAGAAGTGCTAAAAAAAAGCATTGAAATAATAATAAAACGCATGGAATTGAAAACTAGTGGCCTTGAGAGGCTTTGCCTGAAGGAGCAATGTGTTGGTTACTTCCTTCTGAAGCTCTGCCTGCTTGAGTCTGTAATGAAGATTTAAAGCAGAAAAAAGAACACCTGGAAGCAAACTTTCTTCTTGGAAGCCTTTATGAACTTCCCTGGGTCGCTTTGGATCATTTTTGAGCCATTTGGCTTACAATAATGCCTAATAGGAAAAAAAGAGGAGCCTGGTTCCCGGTAGACACCGCCGCTGAAGGAACGCACACAAAAGCCATCTTTCATCTCAAGTCTGAGACTCCTTCAAAGAGCTGTACCGTCAGCCAGGAAAATGCAGTGCCTCCTACCCAAGACCCAAGGGGTCCTCCGTCAGTTGCAGTAGGAGCTGAAGATACTACAAATGTAAGTAAAATTCCTTTACCTCAGCACAACTCCACTCACACTGGGAGTAACAAAAACAGGAAACCCGTGGCATTAATAATAGACTTGCAAAGTGCAAAAATTATACTTTATTTTCTTTAGTATACAACAGAACCCAACGTTTCGGCCCAATTGCGGCCTTTATCAAGGTTATCTGTGTAGTGTAGGCAGGAAACAAAGCAATCTTACATGCAGGCGAGTGTGGATTCCGGGAAATAAACTCTGCGTAGGTAGCTGGAGTCTCTGTCTACACTATACAGATAACCTTGATAAAGGCCGCGATTGGGCCGAAATGTTGGGTTCTGTTGTATACTAAAGAAAATAAAGTATAATTTTTTGAACTTCACGTCTACTATTAATGCCACAGGTTTTCTGTTTTTGTTACTACTTTTTTTCCTGTTGGCACTATGAGAGCTTTCCCTTTACTATATCACACTGGGAGTGACACAGAACGACGTGCTGGGGGGCTCTGCTGTCTCACAAAAGGAGTCATCACCTCAGTGTTTGGAAGAGTCCAGGTTTCTGGGAAGTCCTCTCAAGCAGAAAGGACTCAGTGAGTCGCAAATGCCATCTCTCACACTGACACAGACTGCAGCAGATCCCCGAGCACACAGTGACACAGAGGCTGTTACCAGGGCCAGATTAAAAGAGCTTTCATATAAAAAGGAGTCACCCAAAGAGGAACCTAAAGATATGGATTCCAATATATATTTCATAATATATGAAGAACCCATTATGAGAAACAAAAGGAAGAGTCTGGCTAGTGATATCAGCGATTTTAAAGGGGCAGCAGCATCTTTTTAGCCTGAGTCAGATGTGGACTATTCACCTAACATAACCTCTCACATACAAGGCCTCAGACTGGACAATATGAGCCCTCCCTTACAGACACCAAATCTAACGTCTAAGGACATATCTCATGCTAATTCAGTTTGGCAGAAAGGAAATCTGACAGCATCTGAGAAATATTTATCTGAATTATTCACCTCTTCAATCCAACAATTGGACATTAATATTAATAAAAGGTTTGATAACCTGCAAATTTCATTTGAAGAAATGAACCAAAAAATAATTGCTAAAGATAAGAAAGTGAATGCTGTTTCCTTAAAAGAAAACTCTCTGGTAAAAGACTATATAACACTTAAAGACAAAGGAGAAAAAGAACTGCACTGTTGCTCAGTGGCCCAAGGTGTTGTTTTCAGATGAAAGTAAATTTTGCATTTCATTTGGAAATCAAGGTCCCATAGTCTGGAGGAAGGGTGGAGAGGCCATAATCCAAGCTGCTGGAGGTCTAGTGTGAAGTTTCCACAATCAGGGATGGTTTGGGGAGCCATGTCATCTGCTGGTGTAGGTCCACTGTGTTTTATCAAGACCAAAGTCAGCGCTGCCGTCTACCGGGACATTTTAGAGCACTTCATGCTTCCCTCTGCCAATAAGCTTTTTTGAGATGGAAATTTCATTCTCCAGCAGGACTTGGCTCCTGTCCACACTGACAAAGTACCAATACCTGGTTTACAAACAGTATTACTGTGCTTGATTGGCCAGCAAACTCGTCTGACCTTAACCCAATAGAGAATCTATGGGGTATTGTCAAGAGGAAGATGAGAGACACTAGAACCAACAGTGCAGACGAGCGGAAGGCTGCTATCAAAGCAACCTGGGCTTCTATAACACCTCAGCAGTGCCACAGACTTATCGCCTCCATGCCACGCCGCACTGATGCAGTAATTGATGAAAAAGGAGCCCCGACCAAGTACTGAGTGCATTTACTGAACATACATTTCAGTAGACCAACATTTTGGATTTTAAAATAATTTTTCAAGCTGGTGTTATAAAATATTCTAATTTACTGAGATAATGACTTTTGGGTTTTCATTGGCTGTAAGCCATAATCATCAACATTAACAGAAATAAACACATGAAATAGATCACTTTGTGTGTAATGACTCTATATAATATACGAGTTTCACTTTTTGTATTGAAGAACTGAAATAAATTAACTTTTTGATGATATTCTAATTTTATGAGAAGCGCCTGTATGACTAGAAAGCCAGTCAAGTATGGAAAAAAATATTCTGGATGTGTGATTCTGCAAATTATTATGGGATGAATGAGCTAATCTACTATGGCAATGAAGTTGGCGCTCCAGTGCAGAAAGACCTAGGTTCTGACATTGTAAAAAAAAAACTTGCTGTACCAATTTACAATTCCGGTAGAAACATTACATTGGACAATTATTTTACTAATGTTGAACTGGGCAATTTTTTGCTTGAAAAAGATCTTACAGTTGTTTGTACTAAGAAGCCTATTCCTCTGGTGAAGAAGCACTGAGTGTAACTGAAACATTTATGGAGACTTCAGAAAAGATAACGTGTAAATTGTGCGGAAGATCAATAAAATTGAAACGGAAAAGTTTGAAAAGAAATATAGCTGCATCTAGTTTACTTCAACATTTATATACCCTTGATTGTGTGTTTTTCATATCTTTGAAATTTGAAAAATCGATAAATGATAAAAAGGATTCATTACATAGAATGCATAATTTGGGCCTTTTACGCCCATGTACTTACTTTTTTGGTGTTTTATGCAAACAATTATAACTACAATGTTGTGCATTTTTCATATCTTACTTTGCAATTTTGAAATAACTTGTAAAAGTTATTTATTTGGATTTCTCCATATGATTTGCACAAGGACCTAAAAAGCCCGGTGTAACAGGCCAGATTAACCCCCCCGTCCAGAATATAGCCGAGGTTAAAGTGGCCTAGGCCAGTTTATACCTCTCTGGGCCAGAATATACCCCGGAGTATAAATTAACCTATGCCAGTTTATACCCCTCTGGGCCAGAATATTCCCCGGGGTATAGTTTGGCCTAGGCCAGAGTATACCCCTGCGGGTCAGGCTATACCCCAGATCAGATTTTTCACGCTTTTGAGAACCATTGAGTGATATACTTAGTAACAGGGCCCCAGTCAGTGCACAGGGGCCCCAGGCAGCGCACAGGGGCCCCAGGCAGCGAACATAGGGGCAAAGACAGCGCATGGGGCCCCAGACAGTGCACAGGACCCAGGGCAGCACACAGGGGCAAAGACAGCGCATGGGGCCCCAGACAGTGCACAGGACCCAGGGCAGCACACAGGGGCCCCAGGCAGCGCACAGGGCGCCAGGCAGTGCATAGGGCCCCAGGCAACACATGGGGACAGAGACAGCGAATGGGGTCCCAGGCAACACACAGGGCCCTAGACAGCACACAGGGGCCCCAAGCAGCACACAGGAGCCCCAGGCAGCGAACAGGTGGGCAGAGACAGTGCACGGGGCCTTAGACAGCACACGGGTCCCCAAGCAGCACATAGGGGCCCCAGGCAGTGCACAGGGCCCCTTGCAATGCACAGGTGCCCCAGGCAGCGCACAGTGGGGCAGAGAATGCACATGGGGCCCCAGACATCACAAAAGGTCCTCAGAGAGCACACAGGGCCCCTGGCAGTGCATGGGGCCCCAGGCAATACACAGGGTCCCC
Organism: Dendrobates tinctorius; assembly: GCF_039654945.1. NCBI lineage: Eukaryota > Metazoa > Chordata > Amphibia > Anura > Dendrobatidae > Dendrobates > Dendrobates tinctorius. Next base: position 19,871,385 of record NW_027361771.1, on the reverse strand, counting down.
AAGCAATACACTGGATCCCTAGGCAGCATACAGGGGCCCCAGGCAGTGCACAGGGCCCCAGGCAGCACACAGGGATGGCAGGCAGTGCACAGGGCCCCAGACAGCACACAGGGGACCCAGGCAGCATACAGGGGCCCCAGGCAGCAAACATAGGGGCAAAGACAGCGCATGGGGCCACAGGCAGTGCACAGGGCCCCAGGTAGCATACAGGAGCCACTGGCAGTGCACAGGGGCCCCAGGCAGCGTACAGGGGGGGCAGAGACAGCGCGCACAGGGGCCCCAGGCAGTGCACAGGGGGTAAAGGCAGTGCACGGGGCCCCAGACAACGCACAGGGGGGCACAGACAGCATGCAAGTAGGGAAGAGACAGCGTGCTGTCTCTGCCCCCCTGTGCGCTGTTTAGGACCCCCGTGTGATGTCTGGGGCCCTGTTCTTGAGTATTTCACTCAATCCTGTGCGATGTCTGGGGACCTTGTGTGATGTCTGGCGCCCCTTGGTGATGCTTGGGGCCCCTGTGCAATGTGCAATGTCTGGGGCCCCTGTGTGACATCTGGGGCCCCTGTGTGATGTCTGGGGCCCCTGTGCATTGTCTTGTGCCCCTGTGCGATGTCTGGGGCCCCGTTCTTGAGTATATCACTCAATCCTGTGTGATGCCTGGGGCACTGTGCACTGCCTGGGACCCCTGTGTGCTGTCTGGGGCCTAGTGTGCTCTCTCTGCACCCCTGTGCGCTGCCTGGGTCCCTGTGCGCTGCCTGGGTCCCTGTGCGCTGCCTGGGGCCCTGTGTGCTGCCTGAGGCCCCCGTGTGCTCCCTGGGGCCCCTGGGTGCTGTCTGGGGCCACCTTGTGTTGCCTGGGCTCCTGTGCACTGCCTGGGTCCCTTTTGCTGTCTCTGTCCCCATGTGCTGCCTCGGGCCCCGTTTGCTGTCTCTGCCCCCCGTGTGCTGCCTGGGGTCTCGTGTGTTGCCTGGGACCCCGTTCGCTGTCTCTGCCCCCCGTGTGCTGCCTGGGGCCCCGTTGTTGACTGTATCACTCAATGGTTCTGAAAAGCCTGAAAAATCTAATCTACAGCAGCTGAGGTATATTCTGAACCAGATGGGTATAAACTGGCCTAGGCCAATTTATACTCCGGGGTATAGTTTGGCCTAGGCCATAATATACCCAGGATATATTCTGGCCCAGAGGGGTATAATCTGGCCTAGGCCACTTTAACCCCAGGTATATTCTGGGCGTGGGTTTAATCTGGCCTGTTACACCGGGACAGCAATTGAACAGCTGATGTAATGAGGTGTATACCGTAAGAAAAGAACACAACCAGAGATGTGCTAGTCTCAAGGTGATCTTGGTGGGGGTGTGGCGCTTGAAAGTTCTGAAGATGGGCCAGACCCTGCAGCAACATCAGACACTGGATCTATCACCACCTCAGAGTCGGAACCCGTCTCCCTCTCTGTAAGGTTTGACTCGGTGCTACAATGTAAAAAACAAAAAAATCTTAAATATTTTTGCTTTTAAAAAAAAAAAAAAAAACATTAAACCCTGCACTTACGGTCTCAGATCCATCGCAGGAGCAAGGAAATCTAGGCGGTCGAAGTAGAGGTATTTTCTCTTGGTGGTTGCGGCCGCTCCACTACAGGCCCTCAGCTGTCTCTACCTCCTATATGTGTCCCTACAGCTGCGCCAACGCCTCGTCACATCAGTCACTGCAATGTAAACCAAAACACAAGTGTTCAGACCACACACATGGCTATGTTATCAATGGTTTAAATGCGCTTATGCAACCATATTTAAAATTATAGGAATTCTATTTCTGATGGCTCTACACCAATTATACAAAAAGGAGTAATGGTTTCAGGCCTACTACAAAGGACCTTCTAACCAACATACTTTAAACAAAAATATAGAAAAACATGAGGTAATGATGTATGGATGCGAACATTTTTTTTTTTTTTTTTTTTTTTAAAACAAGATATATCCTGGCTAAGATAGGGACCAAAAAACAAGGAGAAGAGCACTACATTTGTAGTGAGAACAATTAGCTAAGGATTGCAATATTTGTCCAAAAATATTAATGGGGCCACCAGTCAGGGATGTGTAATTTAGATTGGGAGAATATGCAGACATTAATGGCGTAGTACTTTCATAAAGATAATTGGCCAAGGAGGCCACATATTGTAACTTACATAGACCATATTACATTTGCCTTTTTAATTATGGGTCCACATTTTTACAGTGCAATTTAAATTTTTTGATAAGATTTAACTTCCTAATTTGCTCCTGCTCCTCCCGAAATCTGCCCATATAACCAGTGAACATCTGGGAACAGATTCTTCTCCACGCTGCCTCCTTGCGTGCCAGGTCAGCATAGTGGGGCTCTCTCTGGTTCCATAGTTCTGGCCTCTCCTGGACCAGAACTATGAGCATTTCAACATTCACATGCGTAGACATGCTGGAGGAATCCGTGGAGGTGTTCTTCCTGGTTTTTTTATGGCGCCAGTGAAATTTGCATGCCAAAGCTTCCTTCCAATGCCTGATGCTCTTTCCTGTTGACCTGGATAAGTCTTGCGATTTTATCGCAAGTCACACTTGTGGTCCATTTCTAATCTGATTTTTAATCGCACCCATAGACTTGCATTGGCGAGTCCGATCCGAAGATCTGTGACAATCGCAGCATGCTGCGATTGTCTCGGTCCGAGGAAAAGATCTGAAAAAAAATCGGATGATGGGAGCTACACCATAGAAAAACATTGGGACGACTGCAATGCGATTTTATCGCATTGCATTCATCCGATTTTTTCACTAGTGTGACTCAGGCCTAAGACACAGATTTGGGTGAGAAACCAAGCATCTCCGTTGCTCACTTGATGTCCCATTGAGTCATCGACATTATTATCAGTAAGATAAAACAATATTATTCTGTGTTTCGGGAGCTTATGTAATGCCAGTTTCCACATTATAGCACCATAATAAATTGCATTTGCAAAAAAGTACAGTGTAGTACTGAAAATTATCACCTATGTCTCTCTTCTTTAGCAGTCACTTGTGTGACCTCTCAGGCTGTGTTTAGTTCACAGTGAAGAACATTTCACACCAGTGTTTCAGGTCACAGTTAATGTGCAAGATGACAATTGCAGCTCCTGTGCGCATTTAAGGCACGTGAAGAGCAAGCCTGGTACATCTTTGGTAGAAAAAGACTTTAAACTTGTTAAGGTCTGAAAGTTTGAACTACTTGGGTTTATCTGTGGCTGTTTATTCTGCCGCATAGATGATACCGAGCTGTACAACATCTTATGGAACATCATTTTTTTCTACCGTGATTTTATTTGTATGAAATGAAAGACAAAATAAAGGTTTAACAGGCTGTCCATGATGTTTTTTTTCAAAGTCAAAAATCCCCTGCTGTTCTGAAGGCTTCCTGGGTCACCGATGGTCTTTTTAGTTTTTGAAAATTACTGATCAGCCAATCACGTGGCTAAGCAGTCATTTTCTGTATCAAACTGGAGTCCAAGTGAGAACCCAGAAATGGGAATACTTATCATTTACAAAAAAAAAAAAGAGGGGGAGAAGCCAGCGCTGCTTGTGGTCAGAATGTAATACATAAAGTGTGAAAACACACATTGGTTTCTATCTGCATTCAAAAATGAGACATTTAGCAAAAAATTGATCAATTGTTTGAGCTACCCCACCACGTCAAGGCAGTCTCGTATGGGGAGTCCTACTCTACGTTTTTTATGTTCGCTGTGCCATTACGGCCTCCTAAATGTATAAAAGCAAGACCTCATTACATGCACACTGTACCTCAAGCATTTCAGAATCGCTCCTATGGCACCAGAGAGGACAACCAATATTTTCTTGATATTGGTTTTGTGGCTGACCACCACTGTAGCCGTGCGCGCTGGGTCATGTACGCTATTCTTTCTGTTTTCTTAGTGATTGATCTAGGCTGCTGTTCACATTAACAGCGGCCCTGCCCTGCCCCAGGCTTTATTTGATTATGCACCTGTATCTGGGCCTGGATCGTGCTTTATCTGTGGTGCTGGTCAGGCAGTGTGGAGGTTGGACCTGAAATGTCTGCATGGACCTGGCTAACTTTTACCTGCGCTTGTCCTCTCTGGTGCCATAGGAGCGATTCTGAAATGCTTGAGGTACAGTGTGCATGTAATGAGGTCTTGCTTTTATACATTTAGGAGGCCGTAATGGCACAGCGAACATAAAAAACATAGAGTAGGACTCCCCATACGAGACTGGCTTGACGTGGCGGGGTAGCTCAAACAATTGATCAATTTTTTGCTAAATGTCTCATTTTTGAATACAGATAGAAACCAATGTGTGTTTTCACACTTTATGTATTACGTTCTGACCACAAGCAGCGCTGGCTTCTCCCCCTCTTTTTTCTTGATATTGGTTTTGTGGCTGACCACCACTGTAGCCGTGCGCGCTGGGTCATGTACGCTATTCTTTCTGTTTTCTTAGTGATTGATCTAGGCTGCTGTTCACATTAACAGCGGCCCTGCCCTTCCCCAGGCTTTATTTGATTACGCACCTGTATCTGGGCCTGGATCGTCCTTTATCTGTGGTGCTGGTCAGGCAGTGTGGAGGTTGGACCTGAAATGTCTGCATGGACCTGGCTAACCTTTACCTGCGCTTGTCCTCTCTGGTGCCATAGGAGCGATTCTGAAATGCTTGAGGTACAGTGTGCATGTAATGAGGTCTTGCTTTTATACATTTAGGAGGCCGTAATGGCACAGCGAACATAAAAAACGTAGAGTAGGACTCCCCATACGAGACTGCCTTGACGTGGCGGGGTAGCTCAAACAATTGATCAATTTTTTGCTAAATATCTCATTTTTGAATACAGATAGAAACCAATGTGTGTTTTCACACTTTATGTATTACGTTCTGACCACAAGCAGCGCTGGCTTCTCCCCCTCTTTTTTCTTATCATTTACAAAATATGCTTTAAAATGGTTTCATATTTATCAAGTTTTATTTTAAAGGGGTGAAGGAAATTTTATGTGTTTTTGTTCATTGATTATCCACATCCCTGACGATTCCGGGCGTCAACTTCTGAAAAGGTGCATGCATCAGGGTGAGCTGAACAACTTCTTCTTTTCCACCAAAGGAAATTTTATTCCAGTTTGAAAGTAAGTTCACATGAATAACAATTGCTTGGTAGCAAAGTTTTATAGATCAAGAAGAGCAATTATTTGTTGATTAGGCTCTAAGTGACCTAGAGCAATATATATAACCCCAGAGGTTAGTAGCACTTTCATAAAAAATGTATCCTAGGAAGGCCACCTGGGAAGAGCTGGCAAGGCTCCTTTTCTGGGCAATGATCTAAAGAGGACCAGGTGACCAATTTTGGAACTTTTTTCATAACTGCTCCCCTCAATAGACCTTTTTTTTTTTGTATTTGTTAGTTATTTTTTTCCCAATATGATCCCCCTTATGTTTTCAGAGATATTGTCCTTTTCATTTTAATGGTCTTTACCATGGGAACATTGGATTCTCTGGGATGTATTTTTAGGCTACTCTGCATTAGTATCATATAAGCTACATCCACTTAGCAAAGATCATAAAAATTAGCACTAATTTAAAAGGCTAAAATCTCTAAAACCGTATGGTAGATTTAAAGAACAAAAACCCAGAAAACTTAGGGAAGCAGAAGGAATAAACAACAACATCGGGACACATTTGATCTTGTGACATGACCTCTTTAAAGAATGTAGCAGGTACATAGAATGCAAATACCCCATGTTTTAAGACCTTTGTGTCTTGTTCTCTCCTGTCTGTAATCCATTGAGTTACAACAGCTATGGCTTCTCGCAGGTCATTCTGATTTGTTACAGACTGTTCTGTTGGGACAGGTAAAAAAGGGAGTATGCAGTTGGAGTGCCCGCCAGGACTGTGGGGTACTCGATACCGGGCCGCTTCTTAAAGGGGCAGTGTCACAGCAGCGGTGACCCGGTCCATGGCCCTGGGCATCCAATAAAAGGGGAGATATTTACAAGGGATGAAAAATAAAGAGTTTTTGTAATAAGTGTCTGTGACGCCAAAGGGGACCAGTGCTGCAATGCAGATCCTCTGGGACTGATGGTGATGCAGCAGAGTTGGAATATCTTTCCACAGGCAGAGCTTAGTCCCAATGCAGTTGTATGATGTTGAAGAGATGTTGAGGAAGATAGTGATGTAGTATTTAGCAAGGGATGTAGATGTAGCAGTGCGGAGTGAGTGCTAAGACAAGAATTCAGAGGACACAGTTGGGTGCAGTTCCAAAGCTTTACTCACAGTTCTGGTGCACATAGATGCCCACTTGGTGCCGTGTCCTTAGGGTGAGCCCAGTCAACTAACAGACAGATGGAGCACACCTTTCCAGCACTCCCCTCGGTATATGCCTTTCCTGGCTATCTCACAGTGTTGCTATCCCACCTTTTCCTACACAACACCTCACAGTCAGTGTCCCAGGCCAGCAGCCGCGGACCTTGTCGGATAACGTGCCCACTGCGTTTCCTTGCTCCTTTCTGACTGCCTTTTTATAGAAGATAAATGTGGTTAGTGGTTGTGACTTCTAAAGTTGCCACAGCTGTCAGCTTGCTAGCTGAGTCCTGTTGTCCACTCTAGTAGGCTAGGGGCAGAGACCCATCTGAGACCTGATCCCTCCACCTGACGGCCGTCAGCGTGGAATGAGCCCAACGGGTGGCTTACGCTCTGCCTGTGCCTCTAGGATCCATTCCCTATTCAGGGAGCTTCCTTCAGTCACTTTCCCTCCCAGCAGCTCCTGCTGACAGGGAGCTGCTGCGCACACGTCCTCTCACTTCCCCCTAGGGGGAACTGATCCTGACTTCCTTTCAGATCTCCCACTCTCAACCCTCAAGCTTCACCCACCTCCCAACAACCTTTCCTACCCAACAGGGATGAGATCCTCCTCCCTTAGGGTCCATCCAGGGTGCCCTGCTGCTATAAGTGAGTGTTGGATGCAGGTGTAAGAGTGCGATCAGGTGCCTCCACCTTACCTGATTAGTGGGATACTACACCTCTGGATGAGGTGCAGTACCTCTGTGGCGACTGAATCCTCAGGGGCGCCACACAGGCATCAGCTCAGGAAGATCATAGCACTTCTATTCTCTCATAACCAGGGATTCCTCTCCACTACTCAGATGTGACAGCTATCTGCAGGAGTAGTACAAATTAGTGAAAATATACAGCATATATCTTTTAAATACACTGTGTGTAGTGATGAGCGAGTACCGTAATATTTGTAATCGCTATACTCGTAACAAGTACTTTGTAAAAATAGTGTATTCGTTCCGAATAGCGAGTACAATGCAAGTCAATGAGAAATGCGAGTAATTTTCTGCTGGACCCTACAAAGGGGTCTGGAGGCCTGAGGAAAAGGCTGAAATGAATGGGAAAGTGATTAAACAGAATAGGAAGAGCCTGGAGAATATGCCTGCATGCATTCCTGACTCACATATGGTTTCTGGGAATAAGTTTGTCGCAGTATTACGCCACTTTTACAGATACACAAGAACAACTGCCAAACCTAATTTGTATTGAACATGTATCCGCTATCTCATTCGCAATGTGGGGCAACCTGTCACAAGGACCTCCAATGACAAATATTAGTTTGGTAGGACCACTCCTACATTCAAGATTTGTCCACTGCACAATGTGCATAGGGTTTGTAAAAATTAGCTCTACGGGCTCAGTATTGGTTGACGCAGGAATCCACCATCCCAAGGGCCTCCAATCACAAATAGTAGTTAGGCTGGAGTAGAAATACTGTCCTGGTTTGTCCACTGCACAATGTGCATAATGTTTGTAAAAATTAGCTCTGTGGACTGAATCATGGTTGACGCAGGAAGCCACCATCCCAAGCGCCTCCAATCACAAATAGTAGTTTGGCTGGAGTAGGAATACTGTCCTGGTTTGTCCACTGCACAATGTGCATAGGGTTTGTAAAAATTAGCATTAAGGGGCGGAGTCATGGTTGATGAAGGAAGGAAACAGGTTTTCATGCGAAGGGGTTGATGTTAACAGCAATAGCACGAATCAGCATTTTTGGTGAATTTAGATTGGCTTGCTGTCATCTGGAGGGATTGCAAACTGTGGAGATATCCAGTCCTTGTTAAATTTAATCAGATTAAGGGTCCCGTTTCACTTAGCGACACAGCAGCGATCCCGACAACGATGCGACCTGGTAAGGATCGCTGGTGCGTCGCTAAATGGTCACTAGTAAGCTGCCAAACAGGCAGATCTCTTCAGCGACGCAGCAACCATCCAGCGATCCTCGGCGGTCGTTGGTACCTTATCACACAGCAGCTTTTCTGAACGATTCCCACCTGCATTCCCGAGTTCTGCGTCACCAACGAGGTCGCTCATTCGGGTCAAACACAGAGATGCGCGCTGGCCAGCGGGACGCCAACAATGAAAAAATGGCCCAGGACATTCAAGGACGATCAGCGATATCCAGCGGGGGGGGCGGTCACCGCTATGTGTCACATGTAGCGAGATTGCTGGTGAGGTCGCTGTTGTCACAAAATCGGTGACGCTTCAGCGATCTCGCTAGCGATCCCGCTATGTGAGACGGGGGCTTAAGCATTAATTCGGTATGGGGCTACATATGGGGACATTTCTACTGTGAGGGGGTCAAAATGAGAGACTTTACTGCTGTAATATATTTTCTTTTTCCAGACTCTATTACCATGGGGGGAACAAAATGCAGGTATTGTTGTGTGGGGCACCAGGGTGGCAATATGAATGACTTAATTTGGATGCATTACTAGTAAGTCACTGGATTTACCTGTACTCTATACACTTATACAAAGTGTATAAATTAGTGTCAGTGCTGTGGTTTTTGATAATGGTCAGTGTGGTGATATTATTCAGTTACTATGTGTTGGTAATATGTGGACCGGTCATGGTGTGGTAGTATTTAGCTTTTGCATGTGTTATTATTGGTATATTGATCTTGGTATAGAGGATTTTGTTCAGTAACAGGATGGTGGTTATACCCTGACACAATGTGGTGATAATATAAAGTCATTGTGTGCATTACATCTTTTATGTGGTTTATTATAGGTATATTTGTTTTGGTACATCACATTTGTTCATTAACAGGATCATGGTTATACTCAGACACTATGTGGTGATAGTATATGATGATGGTGTGTATTTATCCCCTTTATGTGATTTATTATTGGCATAATTGTTTTGGTGCAGCACATTTGTTCAGTAACAGTATAATGATATTTTCTATTTGATAATTGCTATATAGAAGCATTAATAAGACAATGATCTAATTTCTGTGTTTTCTATGAGATTTATATATTTTCATCTTTTTTTTTTTTTGCTTTAATGGAGGATGGAAAGTAACCACTTGTGACTTGATAGGATGTAGAACGCTGTAGCAGCCTATGCATCTGGTCAGCATGGTGGTGGGGATGTCCACTTCCAAATCCTCACTAGTTAGCACTATTGCTTTGCAGCACTGGGGGTTGGGTTCGACTTTTACCAAGGACAAGATCTGCAAAATTGTACGTTCTCCCCGTCTTTGGGAGAGACATACTGATAGGGAATTTCATTCAATTTTGAGCCCCAATGGGGACAGAAATGGTGGTGCCTGTAAAGCGAGAATATGATAACGCTATATAACTGAGCCTAATAATAAATACATTTTGCACAGGGGCCCAGAGGACTATAGTTATACTTCTGAGGAATAGTATTCTCTTATTCTAAAGCCAGGGTCAGACGAGTGAAAGAAAAGGAACAACAGTTTATGTAGGGAGTTTTTGCTTTTTTTCACATGACTGCACTTATTTTCAAATACTATTATTAAGGCTCCACAATCAATACTAGCATTTAATTTAATGATTTTGTAGAGTGCTTATAAAGTTAAATGTTTGTCCTATTCTAAGCTATGTAGACTTACTGTAGATCACACTGGCTTCACAGACTCTTTTTTTTTTTAGTGTGTTTTCAGTGTGTTCATCATACATTTCACAGATCTGTTATAAATGTTCCTGTCTTATAACAGTTTGATCAGTTGTGCTTTTTTTGACATGAGATTGCACTTTCAACAAATAGCGATGACGAGTTATTTTTGGTGTGAAGTTATTACATTGATCTAATATGGCTGGTTACATATTTATATAAATACATTAGAGGATTGATCCGAAAAAGGGAATCTAAAGTAACGATGTCCAGACACTAAGAGTATGTTTTTTTTAAATGAACAATATGTTTTACATGGCTTAAAGGGGTATTCTCAAGTAAATAAATTTAGTTAGACAGCATGAAAATAAGCAAGATTGCAAATGACTTGCTTTTTCTATCAAATGTCATTCTCAAGCCATGAGATTTTTTCTTTCATAGTGTACAGTTAGTTTCAATGGAGCTTGGCCACTAGTGCTTGTCGAGACCCTGGCCTAGTGCGCAGTATCTACATGCCGGGAGGAGATAATTCTTAATACCCTAATTAGTGATGAGCAAGTGTGCTAGGATATTGTGTTGTCCAATCATACTCGGGTGTTATCCAAGTATCTCGGGTGTGCTTGAGTAATATGTTTGAGTCTCCGCGGCTGCATGTGTCTCAGCTGTTAGACAGTAGCTAAACATGCAGGGATTGCCTAGCAAACAGGCAATCCCCACATGTGTTGTGCCTGTCTAACAGCTGCGATACATGCAGCTATGTAGACTCGAACATATTACTCGAGCACGGCCGAGATATTCGGATAAAAATCAAGCATGCTCAGAAAACACGATATCTGAGAACGCTCGCTCATCACTAATTCTACTAATCTACTAATTCAACTTTCCCCAGCCCATGGATTTTAATAGAGGCGTTAACTTCCCTTCCTCTCAGCTCCTGACATGCTGATGTTACAAAGCTTGCAAAATTATTAACCACAAACATCTATTTCTCCCATGAGTCCTAATCACAGTTCTCACTGAGCCGCGTGCTTGTTGACCTGTCATGTTATAGTGAAGAGCAAACGGGGAAAAATATTTTGAACTTTTGACTCCATATCTCATTATCCACTTCTGCTTTGAACTTGAGACTGCCATCATTTTATAGACAATCATCTTGGATATCTCATACTTAAATTTGACTTGCATCTATGTAGGAGTCGGCCAGGGCAGTAGTCATGGCTGAGCTTAACTGGCTTTGTGTGCCCTGGCCTCCTTTTACATAAATAGGTTGACTCTCATTCTGCATGGCACAATCTGTACTCACGGTGCTGGTAGAGTCCACTCCTTCACGATGGAGTCTTGTAGCCACAGATTTCTGTTGAATAAACATACAGTCCAGTGCAAATCTTAACTGAACAACTTTTATTGCTTCAGGACACAGCACATCCAGTTCTGACACAACATTTCATTCACAGTTTATGCAGCACATCCTTTTATCTTTCCCTTCTCTCTTCCCTGAGCCACTTAACAATTGTACAGGAACGGCATGTCCCAGAAGGCCCCTCAGAGTCCTCCATGTTCAGTGTCACCTCAGTAAAGCACTTCCCTGCCCGTTTTGCCCCGGTCAGGAGAAATTTAGCCCAGGAGAAATTCAGCCCAAGAAGTTATCCGCCACATTGTGAGTAACCCTTCTGTACATTGCTGCTGTGACCTTTTCTGTGTTCTCTCTGCTTCCTTCCTTTTGTGTTGCTGCTCTGTCTCTGGGAGTTGCTGCCATAAGATCTTTTCCCATCGACCCTGGATAGCTGGGCACATACATAAACATTGCGAGGTAGCTATTTCCTTCCAAGGGCGCTTAAGCCCATCTGAGCCCTATGTGCGTTCAGCTCCTTCTGACTGAAACCCAGGAAGATCCCTTCCTCTAACCTAAGTGACCCCTCCTAAATTAACTATCTACACTACTGAACTCCTATACTATTCTAAGTACACTAATATATCACCATCTAGTAGCCAATTACTAATACTGCACTCTCCCTGTATAAAACATACATATATGAACATTATAAACACATTTTAGGGGAACATACAATACTCATCTTAACAACATTACAAAACAACGTTATCTATAATACATAGTAGCATGAAATATACATTTTACATCGAGACATGCTTAGGGGTTCAGGACAAGTTCCCCAATCCTACTACAACTATTTTGCATATGATTAGTTATGCAGATTCTTCTCATGTCACTGCATTGTTACTGTTTTAATTCCAAAGATCTACATTTTATTTTTTATTATTTTGTTAGTATTTTGGAAATCCACCTTTGGCTTTCAACACTTCCTGAATCCTTCTGGGCATGCTCCCGATCAGACTCAAACATGTGTCGACCAATATTTGATTTCAGGTCTCTTCTACATGTTCCAAAACTTGGTGCATACTGGTGGACTCACTTGGGTATGTGTATAGTTTTCTTTTCACTTTTACACACATGTGTTTAATTGGGTTGAGTTCTGGGGACTGTGGAGGCCATTCTAGCACCTCTACTTCATTGTGATTGAACTATTTCTTTGCCAATCTCGACGTATGCTTCACGTTGCTGTCCTGTTTGAACACTATGCCGTCCTTTTCATGCCTATAGTACTTGAGTATAGGAAGTAACTCATCTTGTAGGATACTCACATATAGCTCAGCATTGAGACCACCATAAATTCTGGTCAAGTATCCAATGCCTTTAGCTGAGAAAAAAACCCTATACCATCAGGTTTCCTCCACCGAACTTGACATTTCCTTCAATATCTCAATCCGTTAGCCCCTTTTTTTTCCTTGTTTCTTTCAGACCCATTTACATCTCTCAGAAGTCTATGGTTTGTGGAAAACATTGGATTGCACTTGGATTTCATCCAAACACAGTCTGATATACATCGATTCACAAAATAGAGAAGACTGAGAAATTAAGTTTTCCACCTTCTCCGCACCTATGATCCGATTCTTGCATGTGAGAGAATTGGATCACAGTAAAATGACTCTCAGATCATGTTCGCACCAGAGTTTGAGCTGAGGCTCATTTGCACATTACATAGGATTCTCTTGCGTGAGAGAATCATCAGATGCTACTTGCCAGTGTGAGCGAGCCCAAATACTACAGCTCTGCTACTTACCAGAACTGTCACTCAAGCAGGAGAGCCAGCCTACCTTAAAACTGCTCAAGAGACAACTTGAGAATAACCCTTTAAAAGTTGAATGTAATATTTAATTTTGGCCAAAACTTTTTAACACAGATAGTCCATCCAATTAAATTTGATGTTTATGTTCATTTGTCCTCACTTTCTAAACCCTTTTTATTTTTAACTTGCACTCTAATTTGCTTTGTAATGCTCTCCATTCATAACATTCAGTGCAATGATTGTGTTATTCACTTCTAATTAATAGACGATTCACTTCCAACAGCAACAAAGAGCTTCTTACCTTTTAGCATATTATGAAGCCTAACTTCTGCATCATTTATATGCAAATTAAAGAAGAATGTTCATTGAATTTCTTTTATCTAAGCAGAGTAACTTCTCTAGTTGCTGTAACCATGCTACAGTATCAGTTGCCATTGCTATACTGATTTTTTTCCCTTTGTTTCTATGCCCCTCCATACCAAAGTTATACCACTCAGTAATAATTGGGCAAATTTTCCCTTCGACCAAGTGAGCATATACCACAGAACTTTTCTGTGGTTGTTTTCTATTGCTCCTCTGATGCTGGCCAATCAAAACACTGCCACGACCACAGAGACGTTTTGTGGTACATATTCTAACATGGCAGATAGACTTCATAGTCCACATACCATATCGCTCCCACCTCTCCTCACTCCTACATCCCAAAAAAGTAACGTCACTTACTGCTCCCTTAAAGGGATTTTGCCACTCCCAAAATGAATATTAAGCTGGTTATACAGCAAAATAAGGGACTTGGCTCCATTGAAAATCATGCTAGCACTATACATTTTAGTGGTATTATGCACCAAAACCCACTCATTTGCCTTTTAATTAAAAGGTCATTTTTTAACATGTACAGTGCTTGCATGATCTTTATAAGGGCTAAGTCCCCTATAATTAGTTTAATGCGTATTTTGGGGGGTGAACAACTCCATTTGAAAATACAAAATCACAGTATCACCACAAGAAGGAAAGCAAATGTGAAATACGTAGAGAGAACAGCTGATAATATGCTGCCTGATCAACAGACAGCATGTATCAAGTACTGGCTGTATGATTTCAACCAGGTACAGGTGATTCTCACAAAATTACAATATCATCAAAAAGTTAATTTATTTCAGTTCTTCAATACAAAAAGTGATACTCATATTATATACAGTTGTGGCCAAAAGTATTGACACCCCTGCAATTCTGTCAGATAATACTCAGTTTCTTCCTGAAAATGATAGCAAACACCAATTCTTTGGTATTATCTTCTTTTAATTTGTCTTAATTGAAAAAAACACAAAAGAGAATGAAGCAGAAAGCAAAACATTGATCATTTCACACAAAACTCCAAAAATGGGCCAGACAAAAGTATTGGCACCCTCAGCCTAATACTTGGTTGCATAACCTTTAGCCAAAATAACTGCGACCAACCGCTTCCGGTAACCATCAATGAGTTTCTTACAATGCTCTGCTGGAATTTTAGACCATTCTTCTTTGGCAAACTGCTCCAGGTTCCTGATATTTGAATGGTGCCTTCTCCAAACTGCCATTTTTAGATCTCTCCACAGGTGTTCTATGGGATTCAGGTCTGGACTCATTGCTGGCCACCTTAGAGATCTCCAGTGCTTTCTCTCAAACCATTTTCTAGAGCTTTTTGAAGTGTGTTTTGGGTCATTGTCCTGCTGGAAGACCCATGACCTCTGAGGGAGACCCAGCTTTCTCACACTGGGCCCTACATTATGCTGCAAAATTTGTTGGTAGTCTTCAGACTTCATAATGCCATGCACACGGTCAAGCAGTCTAGTGCCAGAGACAGCAAAGCAACCCCAAAACATCAGGGAACCTCCGCCAGGTTTGACTGTAGGGACCGTGTTCTTTTCTTTGAATGCCTCTTTTTTCTCCTGTAAACTCTATGTTGATGCCTTTGCCCAAAAAGCTCTACTTTTGTCTCATCTGACCAGAGAACATTCTTCCAAAACGTTTTAGGCTTTTTCAGGTAAGTTTTGGCTAACTCCAGCCTGGCTTTTTTATGTCTCGCTGTAAGAAGTGGGGTCTTCCTGGGTCTCCTACCATACAGTCCCTTTCCTTTCAGACGCCGACGGATAGTACGGGTTGATACTGTTGTACCCTCGGACTGCAGGGCAGCTTGAACTTGTTTGGATGTTAGTCGAGGTTCTTTATCCAACATCCGCACAATCTTGCGTTGAAATCTCTTGTCAATTTTTCTTTTCCGTCCATATCTAGGGAGGTTAGCCACAGTGCCATGGGCTTTAAACTTCTTGATGACACTGCGCACGGTAGACACAGGAACATTCAGGTCTTTGGAGATGGACTTGTAGCCTTGAGATTTCTCATGTTTCCTCACAATTTGGTTTCTCAAGTCCTCAGACAGTTCTTTGGTCTTCTTTCTTTTCTCCATGCTCAATGTGGTACACACAAGGACACAGGACAGAGGTTGAGTCAACTTTAATCCATGTCAACTGGCTGCAAGTGTGATTTAGTTATTGCCAACACCTGTTAGGTGCCACAGGTAAGTTACAGGTGCTGTTAATTACACAAATTAGAGAAGCATCACATGATTTTTCGAACAGTGCCAATACTTTTGTCCACCCTCTTTTTTATGTTTGGTGTGGAATTATATCCTATTTGGCTTTAGCACAATTCTTTTTGTGTTTTTTCAATTAAGACAAATTAAATGAAGATAATAATACCAAAGAATTTGTGTTTGCAATCATTTTCAGGAAGAAACTGAGTATTATCCAACAGAATTGCAGGGGTGTCAATACTTTTGGCCACAACTGTAGAGTCACTACAGAGTGATCTATTTCACGTGTGTATTTCTGTTAATGTTGATGATTATGGCTTACAGCCAATGACAACCCAAAAGTCATTATCTCAGTAAATTAGAATACTTTATAATGCCAGCTTGAAAAATTATTTTAACCCCTTTCTGTCATGTGACATACTATCCCGTCCATGTGCCCTGGGACTTAATTCCCAGGGACGGGATAGTACGTCACAGCGATCAGCGGCGCCCACGTGGTGAGCGCCGCTGATCGCGGCCGGGTGTCAGCTGATTATCACAGCTTACACCCGGCACAATGTGTCAGGGGCGGTCACGGACCGCCCCCGACACATTAACCCCTTGCACACCGCGATCAATCACGATCGCGGTGTACCGGGATTAAAGGGAAGCATCGGCAGGGAGGGGGCTCCCTCCGTGCTTCCCTGAGCCCCCCACAGCAGCGCAATGTGCAGCGCTGCTGCGGGGGGCTCCATCCCTGCAGGTCCCCAAATCCAAGATGGCGACGGGGACCTTCGGGGGCCTGCAGGGAGTAGCCTTCCTCAGTGCCTGCAAAGCGCAGGCATGAGGAAAGCCTGTGCAGTGCCTGTGACAGATCGCTGATCTGTCACAGTGATCTGTGATGTGACAGATCAGCGATCTGTCACATGACAGCCATGTCCCCCCCCCGGGACAATGTAATAAAGTAAATAAAAAAAATAAAAAAAAAGTGTAAAAATAATTTTCAAAAAAAAAAAAAAAATTGCTAAATAAATTAAAACAAAAAAAAAAATTGTAATGATCAACGTGTGACTGGACACAGCGCCTCCAGCAGGGCGAATTTATGGCACACATGACCCTGGATACACCGCCTCCAGCCAGGCGAATTTAGATAATAATGGGACATGCAGCCGGATACACCGCCTCCAGCTGGCGAATTTAAGAAGTACACGTAAAACAGGATACCCCGCCTCCAGCTGGCGAATTTAAATAATAAGGGTAAACACAGGGAACAATTACAGTGTTGGGCCCTGCACTAGGGAATGGGGACGTGGAGACCTCCTGCACTCCCCTGAGCCAGTGACCCTGCACTCCTCAACAGTCCCTATGCCGGTTCCGCACCGGGCGCCGATCGGGAACCTAGAAACCCTGACTCGCCCTGCACCTAGTCCCTCACTAGGGAATTGGTCGGTGCAGAAACTAATCCCACCACTGTACTAGAACACACATAAGGAAAGTCACAAACAGGGATAAAGAAACACTTAGCTCTCTCTGTGCTAATGCTCCAGCACAGAGTCCAGCAACCGAATGGCGCCTTCCACCTGAATAGCTGCCACCAAGCTCTGACAGAGCAGCAAGGAAATCCCTTCTGTGACTCCTTCCACAACAGTGTAAAGAACTCTCTCCAGCTCCTTCCTCCACCAAGGTTGGTTGCAAAACAACAACTATCACCAACACTAATTGCAACACCTGACACTCTTTTATAGCAGAGCCAGAGCAATCACACCTACTTTATTAATCATGTGCAGTTTAACTAAAGTGTAATACCACTAACCACCACCGGGGTAACTTAGACCAAACAACACCACGTGTAATGACCCTAATGGCCACCGGGGGCAAAAACTCCCTTTGGCACAAAGCCAAGGAAAAAACAGTTCACTATACACTCACTGGCCACTTTATTAGGTACACCATGCTAGTAACGGGTTGGACCCCCTTTTGCCTTCAGAACTGCCTCAATTCTTCGTGGCAGAGATTCAACAAGGTGCTGGAAGCATTCCTCAGAGATTTTGGACCATATTGACATGATGGCATCACACAGTTGGCGCAGATTTGTCGGCTGCACATCCCTGATGTGAATCTCCCGTTCCACCACATCCCAAAGATGCTCTATTGGATTGAGATCTGGTGACTGAGGAGGCCATTTGAGTACAGTGAACTCATTGTCATGTTCAAGAAACCAATCTGAGATGATTCGAGCTTTATGACATGGCGCATTATCCTGCTGAAAGTAGCCATCAGATGCCTGTTCTTAGCTGAGAGGAGTGGTACCCAGTGTGGTCTTCTGCTGTTGTAGCCCATCTGCCTCAAAGTTCGACGCACTGTGCGTTCAGAGATGCTCTTCTGCCTACCTTGGTTGTAACGGGTGGCAATTTGAGTCACTGTTGCCTTTCTATCAGCTCGAACCAGTATGCCCATTCTCCTCTGACCTCTGGCATCAACAAGGCATTTCCGGCCACAGAACTGCCGCTCACTGGATTTTTTTTCTTTTTCGGACCATTCTCTGTAAACCCTAGAGATGGTTGTGCGTGAAAATCCCAGTAGATCAGCAGTTTCTGAAATACTCAGACCAGCCCTTCTGGCACCAACAATCATGCCACGTTCAAAGGCACTCAAATCACCTTTCTTCCCCATACTGATGCTCGGTTTGAACTGCAGGAGATTGTCTTGACCATGTCTACATGCCTAAATGCACTGAGTTGCCGCCATGTGATTGGCTGATTAGAAATTAAGTCTTAACACACAGTTGGACAGGTGTACCTAATAAAGTGGCCAGTGAGTGTATACTTTAACTCTGTCAGATCAAACTCAGATCATGACAAAAATATTCCCTAATAAATTCATTTTTTGGAAATAAAAAAAAAACAATAAAAGTACACATATTTGGTATTGCCGCGTCCGTAACGACCCGCCCCATAAAACTGTCCCTCTAGTTAACCCCTTTAGCAAACCCCTTAAAAAATAAAAATAAGAAACTAAGCAAAAAATAATGATTTATTATCATACCGCCAAACAAAAAGTGCAATAACGCGCGATCAAAAAGATGCATATAAATATCCATGATATCGCTGAAAACGTCATTTTGTCCCGCAAAAAACGAGCTGCCATACAGCATCATCAGCAAAAAAATAAAAAAGTTATAGCTCACAGAATAAAGAGATACAAAAATAATTATTTTTAATATAAAATTGTTTTCATTGCATAAAAGCACCAAAACATAAAAAAACAACTTAAATGAGGTATTGCTGTAACCGTACTGACCCGAAGAATAAAACTGCTTTATCAATTTTGCCACAGGCGGAACAGTGTAAACGCACACCCCAAAAGAAATTCAAGAAACGCTGGTTTTTGTTCATTCTGCGTCCCAAAAAATCAGAATAAAAAGCGATCAAAAGATCTCACATGCCTGAAAATGATACCAGTAAAAACGTCAACTCGTACCGCAAAAAATAAGACCTCACATGACTCGGTGGATTAAAATATGGAAAAATTATAGCTCTCAATATGTGGTGATGCAAAAACTATTTTTACAATAAAAAGCGTCTTTTAGCGTATGACAGCTGCCAAAAATAAAAACCTGCTGTAAATAGTAAATCAAACCCCCCGTTATCACCCCCTTAGTTAGGGAAAAATAATAAAATTAAAAGAAAATGTATTTATTTCCATTTTCCCATTAGGGTTAGGGCTAGGGTTAGGGATGTGTTGGGGTTAGGGTTAGGGGTGTGTAGGGGTTAGGGTTAGGGGCGTGTTGGGGTTAGGGCTAGGGTTAGGGCTAGGGTTAGGGCTGAGATTAGGGTTAGGGGTGTGTTGGGGTTAGGGTTGGAGTTATAATTGGGGGGTTTCCACTGTTTGGGCACATCAGGTGCTCTCCAAACGCAACATGGCATCTGATCTCTATTCCAGCCAATTCTGCGTTGAAAAAGTCAAACGGCTCTCCTTCCCTTCCAAGCTCTGCAATGCGCCAACACAGTGTTTTACCCCCACATATGGGGTATCAGCCTACTCAGGACAAATTGCAAAAAATCTTTTGGGGTCCAATTTCTCCTGTCACCCTTAGGAAAATAAAAAATTGGGGGCAAAAATATCATTTTTGTGGAAAAAAATGATTTTTTTATTTTCACGGCGTCATAAACTTCTGTGAAGCACTTGGGGGTTCAAAGTGCTCACCACACATCTATATAAGTTCCGTGGGGGGTCTACTTTCCAAAATGGGGTCACTTGTGGGGAGTTTCAATAGTTTAGGTACATCAGGTGCTCTCCAAACGCACATGACACCCGCAGACCTGGGGTCCAATTTCTCCTGTTACCCTTGGGAAACTAAAAAAATTGGGGACTAAAAGATCATGTTTGTTGAAAAAATACGTTTTTTTATTTTCACGCCCGGTCGTTATAAACTTCTGTGAAGCACTGGGGAGTTCAAAGTGCTCACCACACATCTACATAAGTTCCTTAGGGGGTCTAGTTTCCAAAATGGAGTCACTTGAGGGGGGTTTCCACTGTTTAGGTACATCAGGGTTTCTCCAAAAGCAACATGACACCCGCAGACCATTCCATCAAAGTCTGCATTCCAAAACGTCACTACTTCCCTTCCGAGCCCCGACATGTGCCCATACAGTAGTTTTCTCCCATATATGGGGTATCGGCATACTCAGGACAAATTGGACAACAACTTTTGGGGTCCAATTTCACCTGTTGCCTTTGGGAAAATAAAAAATGGGGACTAAAAGATCATGTTTGTTGAAAAAATACAATCTTTTTATTTTCACGCCCGGACGTTATAAACGTCTGTGAAGCACGAGGGTGTTCAAAGTGCTCACCACACATCTAGATAAGTTCCTTGGGGGGTCTAGTTTCTAAAATGGTGTCATTTGTTGGGGGTTTTCACTGTTATGGTACATCAGGGGCTTTCCAAACGCGACATGGTGTCCGATCTCAATTCCAGCTAAAAACATCAAATGGCGCTGCTTCCCTTCCGAGCTCTGCCATGCGCCCAAATAGTCGTTTACACTCACATATGGGGTATCAGCGTACTCAGGACAAATTGCACAATAACTTTTAGTGTCCTGTTACCCTTGGAAAAATAAAAATTAGGGGTGAAAAGATCATTTTTGTGGAAAAAATATGATTTTTTAATTGTACGGCTGTACGTTATAAACTTCTGTGAAGCCCTTGGGGGTTCAAAGTTCTCACTACACATCTAGATAAGTTACTGGGGGGTCTAGTTTCCAAAATGGTGTCATTTGTGGGGGTTTACACTGTTTTGGTACATCAGGGGTTTTCCAATCGCGACATGGTGTCCGATATCAATTCCAGCCAAAAAAGTCAAATGGCGCTGCTTCCCTTCTGAGCTCTGCCATGCACCCAAATAGTCGTTTACACCCACATATGGGGTATCAGTGTACTCAGGACAAATTGCACAATAACTTTTAGGGTCCTGTTACCCTTTGAAACAGAAAAATTGGGGTTGAAAAGATCATTTTTGTGGAAAAAATATGATTTTTTAATTGTACCGCTGTACGTTATAAACTTCTGTGAAGCCCTTGTGGGTTCAAAGTTCTCACCACATATCTAGGCAAGTTCCTTGGGGGGTCTAGTTTACAAAATGGGGTCACTTGTGGGGGGTTTCTACTGTTTAGGTATATCAGGGGCTCTCCAACGTGACATGGTGTCCGATCTGAATTCCAGCCAATTTTGCATTGAAAAAGTCAAACGGCGCTCCTTCCCTTCTGAGCTCTGCCATGCGCAGAAACAGTGGTTCTCCCCCCACATGTCAGGTATCAGCGTACTCAGGAAAAACTGCACAATAACTTTTGCAGTCCAATTTCTCCTGTTACCCTTGGTAAAATAAAAAAAATTGAATCTGAAGTATTTTTTTTTGTGAAAAAAAGTTAAATGTTCATTTTTTTTTTTTTTAAATATTCAAAAAATTCCTGTGACGCACCTGAAGGGTTAATAAACTTCTTGAATGTGGTTTTAAGCACCTTAAGGGGTGCAGTTTTTAGAATGGTGTCACTTTTGGGTATTTTCTATCATATAGACCCCTCAAAGTGGCTTCAAATGTGATGTGGTCCGCAAAAATAAAATGGTGTTGCAAAAATGAGAAATCGCTGGTCAACTTTTAACCCTTAACTTCCTAACAAAAAAAAAATTTGGTTCCAAAATTGTGCTGATGTAAAGTAAACATGTGGGAAATGTTACTTATTAAGTTTTTTATGTGCTGTATCTCTGTGATTTAAGGGCATAAAAATTCAAAGTTGAAAAACTGCGAAATTTTAAAATTTTTTGCCAAATTTCCATTTTTTTCACAAATAAACGCAAGTTATTTGGATGAATTTTTACCACTAACATGAATTACAATATGTCATGAGAAAACATTGTCAGAATCACCAGGATCCATGGAAGCTTTTCAGAGTTATTACCTCATAAAGGGACAGTGGTCAGAATTGTAAAAATTGGCCTGGTCATGAACGTGCAAACCACCCTTGGGGGTTAAGGGGTTAAAATCATAAATGTTGGCCTACTGAAATGTATGTTCAGCAAATGCATTCAATACTTGGCTGGGGCTCCTTTTGCATTAATTAGGCTACTTTCACACATCAGGTTTTCGGCGTCAGGCGCGATCCGGCGTCGTGCCGGAATGCCGGATTCGGCAAATGTTTTGTAAAACCTGATGTGCCGGATCCGGTTTTCTGCCGGATCCGTCTTGTTCTTGACAGACAAACCGGATCCGTCTCATCCGGTTCATCCGTTTTTCTATCCGTTTTTCAACGGATTACGCCGGATCCGGTTTTTAAAATTGACCCTCAAGGCAGAGTACACTGGCAGGATGACAGAGTGTGAAAGATTTGTGCCCTAACCAAACTTGTGTACCTTCTGGACCAACAGTATATACCTTTGCCAACCAAAGTTGGCTATCTTGTCATGGTCTACTATTTTTAGCTTTAGGCCACAGGTGTGTACCTGGTTGTGTTTTATGCAAAGTATTTCACCTTTTAACAAAAGTTGTGTACATTGTTAGGAAATCACCAACAATAAACACAACTTTTTAGGTGAAATACTTTGCTTCAAACACAACCAGGAACACAACTGTGGCAAAAAGCTAAAATTTACCCACAGTTATATACCTGGTTTTGAATACCTTTTTACCTTTGAAATACCCTGTATTTAACCTTTTTTTTTTTAAACATAGTTCGCCGCAGAAAGAAAAGACAGACAACCATTGTGAAACGATAATTTAACTTTTATTTAAAAATTTTTTTTTTTTGTAAAATGTTTTTAAAGTGCAAAAAACTTTTTTAATAAAGGTTTTAAACCCAATGGGCATTTTTATTAAAAAAAAAAAAATTACAAATCTGTGTAGTGTGGGGTGGAAATACTGCTGGAGGGGCTGCGGGACACTTCGACACTGGGTGTGTGGAGAGAGGACTGGGATCGTGGTGGGGAAGGAACAGTTAGAGGTGAAGGTGTGGAAAAAGCTACAGAATGGGTGGACATGTTGGAGGCAGAAGAGGTGGTGGGCGGTGGAGTGGAGGGTTGGGCAGGGACTGTAGGAGCAGATGATGTTGATGGAAAGTTGTATGGGGAAGGAGTTTGGTACGGGGAAGGAGTTTGGTACGGGGAAGGAGTTTGGTACGGGGAAGGAGTTTGGTACGGGGCAGGTTGCTGGAAGTGGGGAGATGTCTGGTACTGGGGAGGTTGCTGGTACGGGTGAGGTTGCTGGTATGTAATAGGAGGGGGAGGATGGAAAGTGGCTGGAGGGGGTGCAGATGTAATAGGAGGGGGAGGATGGAAAGTGGCTGGAGGGGGTGCAGATGTAATAGGAGGGGGAGGATGGAAAGTGGCTGGAGGGGGTGCAGGTGGAGGAACTACAGTGGTGGGAGGTGGAGGTTGGGAGGTAACCTGCTGTAGAGCACCGTGGCACGAATGCATTACATGCATCTGCTGGGTAGGAGATAGTGTTGCCATGAGCTCCACAACAGACCTGAAAAAGGTGTGGTTTGGCGAAGATCTTGCTTCTGAATGCATGGTTTGCAGAAGTGTCTTCACCTCCAGAATGCTGGAGTTGATCTGCTGAAAGCCTGCGGAGATTTGCTCTGACAAGACTTTGAGACAGTTCTGGAAAGATGCATTCAGATGCAAGAACTCTTGCGCATAACTCTTTTCCTGACCCCTCTGCCGCTGCCGCCCAGTACCCGCAGGTGTACTAGAGGTGGCAGGGGCAGAAGGGTGGGGTAAAGGGAAAGCGATCTCCTCACCAGCAGCTTCATGTAATGTAGGCGGCCACGATGCTCCTGTGCTGGTGGATGGGACAGATGGGTCGAATGTGTGGGAAGGTGCAGATGTACCGGGGCGGTCGAAGTGTCCCTCGGTGCCGGTCTCCTCAGGGATCGCCTCAGAAGGGTCCAATCGTGCAGGCTCCCGAGTGCTGCTCACCGTGCTGTGGAATAAAGAGAAAAAAAAACAATTAAAATACTGACATGGTATGGCCCTGGCTGAAAAAAAAAAGTTACATCTAACATTTTTTTCACATGTGGTGTGTAATATTTACCTTCTGGTGAGCATTGTTTCCCGGAGGAACGACAGGGCTTGTGCGTACTTGTACTTGCTCCTGCGTCCTCCAGATCCACTCGGGACCCGCATCTCTTTATTGAACTCCTTCTTGAAACGATCCCTCACAGACCGCCACCGATTCACAATTCTGTTCCCTGAAACGAGAAAGGAGTGGTTAGTATACAACATCAGTGTTTCACAAACTCCAGTCCTCATGGTCCCCAGGGGTCATGTTTTCAGGATTTCCATAGTAAATAGAAATCCTGAACACATGATCCGTGGGGACCACGAGGACTGGAGTTCGGGAAACACTGGTTTACATCAAGCAACCGGTACTGTATATACTTACGCTCTTTAATCTGGGCCCGAACATCGAGGTCCTCCCAGCGGCCCACAAGGAGCGAACAGATTTCCTCCCAGAGTCGTCGGGTAACGATCAGGTCAGCGTGGCGGCGGTCAGCCATATTCCAGAGTGGCTCCCTTTCTCTGACGAGATCGATGAGGCGGTCCACATCAATCCCTCCATCCTCACCGTCAGAGTCGGGAGCACGCTGTGAAGGCTGTTAAAGAAAAAGACAAAAATAACATAATTAGCCTCCACAAAAGAAATGAAATAAAAAGTGCAAAAAAAACAAAGCAAAAATATTTATACTTACACGCTGGTGACCGCCGCGTTGCTGTCGCCGACGACCCTGGGAGGCACTGCGAGGACCTCTTGGCCGAGCACCAGATTGGGAAGACTAGAGAAAAAAACAAAAAATGTTATGTCTTTGGATGTAGGCATTTGTTTGCTGTGTGTGGTCTGCAGAACATTGTTTTCTATGTGTTGTGTGTAGTGTGATGTTGTGTTTCTGCGTTTGATGCAAAAAACTTACCAATTGTGAGCCCACTCCAGGTGTCTGTCCACCCCTTCCTTCTTCTTCTGGGAGCTCCTCTTCATCTTGTGATTCCTGTTTTGAAATAAAAGGCAATGAATAGACATATATTACAGAGATGATGGATTTTGGAAATAAAAACTTACCGTCAAACGCTGACGATGCGAGGGAGGGCTCCCAGAAGAAGATGTGCTGTCCTGTTGATGGCCAGACTCCATGGCTGTGGGTATTGCTGCTGCTGTTGCTGCTGCCAGTGATGCCATTTCTGCTGCTGCTGCTGCATCTCTTTGGCGGCTGTTGAATAAAGAGAAACAAAGGGCCAATGAATATCTTGATATTCCATGGCCCTAGTTTGGAGGAATAGGGGATTTGATAATTACCGTCTCTCATCTGCTGCTGGACTCCCCTCCTCAGCATGTTCCATTTGCTGCTCCATTTGTGGTGGTGCTGATGGTGCTGCTGCTGCAGATGTCTGCTGCCTTCTCCTGCTCCTGGTTCTTGGCTTGGGTGGCATGTTGGGTGTGGCTGAGGGTCCCATTGTCTTGCTTTTATATATCTCCTGTGGGCAGAGCTACTGAGCATGCTCAGACCAAAAAACCGGATCCGGCGCATTGCGGCGCTCATAGGCTTTCATTGTGTGAAAAAGCCGGACGCGCCGGATCCGGCGTGTCCGGCTTTTACGCCGGAGACAAAAAACGTTAAAGTAGCCGTTTTTTCCAGACGCCGAAAACCGGATGAAACGCATGGCCATCCGGCACGATCCGGCGCAAATGCAAGTCAATGGGGGGGAAACCGGATCCGGCATTGCATTTCGCCGGATCCGGTTTCTGTCAAAAGCGCCGGATCGCGCCTGACGGCGAAAACCTGATGTGTGAAAGAGGCCTTACTGCATCAATGCGGCATGGCATGGAGGCGATCAGCCTGTGGCACTGCTGAGGTATTATAGATGCCCTGGTTGCTTTGACAGCAGCCTTCAGCTAGTCTGCATTGTTGGGTCTGGTGTTTCTCATCTTCTTGACAATACCCCATAGATTCTCTATGGTGTTAGGTCAGGCAAGTTTGCTGGCCAATCAAGCACAGTGATACTGTTGTTTTTAAACCAGGTATTGGTACTTTTGGCAGTGTGGACAGATGCCAAGTCCCACTGGAGAATGAAATTTCCATCTCCAAAAAGCATGTTGGCAGAGGGAAGTGGGTCGCCCTCGCACACCCAGGGCAGCGGGGGTACTCGGTAACCCGGTCCGTGGCCCTGGGCGCCCAATATCAATGGCGGTGATGTTAATGGTGTTAAAGTTTATATGAATAGTTTGTGACGCCACCCGTGGTGTTTGGCAAGTAAGATGGGAAGCCAATGCTGCATACAGATCTGCTGGGACTGATGGTGTAGTGCAGCAGAGATGGTACAGCTCCCCACAGGTGGAGCTGTAGTCCCAGGGCAGTGTAGGTGCAATGGATGAGGAGAGACGCAGAATGGTATGAAGGCTGGTACCCAGGAGTAGTGGTGCAGGAATAACTGGAGGACACCAGAGTATGCGGTTCCAAAGCTTTACTCACTGTTTGCAGTTCACACAACTGCCTGCCTCCGTACTGTGTTCTCCAGGTCAGGGCTCCAGCCAACCTCCAGGCAGGATAGGATTCTCCCTTCCACACTCCGCCAACATGTACCTTACTGAACGACTCCTCCAATGCGCCTTAAGGGGCGAAGCACTCCAGTACTTAGTTACCCTGGAATGCCTCTCTCTAGGTGTTCCTAGTCTTTACTTGTATAACAGACAGCTGTAGCCTGCTTTGGGGACTCCACTCTGCATCCCGGCTCTCTATTCAGTTGCTATTGTGTCCCAAGTCTATGATGGGAGCAAGGCGTTAGCGGCTCACTACTCCTCCGGTGTCTGTTGCCGGACATAATGATCCAATCAACCTCGGGGACCGGGCCCCAGCCTTTGTGCTCTCTGGACTGGAAGGGTTCTCTCTTTCTCAACCTGCTTCCCACCGACCTTCTATTCTCCTTCGTTCCGATCTGTTCTATCTCTCTTATGGAATCTGTAGTCTCCAGTCTACGTCTCTTTCTCCTTTTCTTCCTTCCCTAGGGAGCTCGTTCCACTAAGACCAGTCCTCAGCCTCTCCTGACTGACTGCCTTCCTCCGCCTTGAGCTCCTCTCAGGCTGACCTGCTGTCAGCCTGCTCTCTTTCTCTCGGACTCACCCCAGACTGACCTGAAATCCTACACCTTCCCTCTCTTTTATATCTAACTCCACCCGCCTCCCCAGCACCTCTCGTGTTACGAAGCCAGGGACCACAAAAGGCACCCTATGACCTTTCCAACATAAAGCATGGATGGGTCCCTGCTGAACTATCCTGTGTGTGGGGTGCAGGTGTGGAATGCGGAAAGGAGTTCCCTGCCTACCTGGATGGTGGGGCACTACACCTTAGGAGACGGTGCAGTACCTTTGTGGCGACTGAAGCCTCAGGGGCGCCACATACCCCCCCGTTAAACACAGCACGTCCGCGGGCTGTAAGACAACAAAAGGTACAATACAGGAACACACAAAAATTTTTAAATGCTATTCAACAATACTTATCTAATCTTCCTAATGTAGGAGGCACATTTCTTAAATGTTACAAACAGGCTAACTTCCTATCTTAGTATCACAAATTTACTTAAGTGCAATTCTTAATTCAAAGTGCTATACTCAACACATTTTCTTTATTACATTTTCTATCAATTATTCTCTTTTTCTTTCTTTCTTTCTTCTACTGGATGCAAGACACTGACCATCTACTCTTGGCCTGTCACCTGTCACTTTCAATTCTTCAGTCTTTATTCAATTCTCACATTCTATCTCAAAACTTTTCTAATTCTCTGTATCAAATATTCTATAAAAGACATTCATTTTTCATAAGACACAAGATTATCAAATACGTTATCATAAAACATTCAAAATTATTTTAAGGTGCTGAACACTGCTCCCAGCCGGGCTTTCTTGCAGTGTCCCTTGAGGTAGACATCATTCTTCGAAAAGTGTCCATGCAAAAACATTATCTTCGCAAAGAGTCTTTATATGTAAAACCAAGAAAGGGCACCTAAAGAGGTGCAAACTATTTACAATAAAAGTTTTTGGATCAATCAGCATCTATGATTTCCACAGTTCCATTTCAAAAACAACGCTGCCAATCAAAAACTGGGCAACATGATAAACAAAAAGGCAAAGGCACAACTGGTGCAACAAACCCTCCTGGGTAACGAGATATGGAAAATTATTTCAATTGTGGTCCCCTCCTGGGGTTCTGGTAGCTGAACTGGAACTGTTCTTATCCTGATTCTGGCTCGTTGCTATGGGGTCTTGTCTGATACGAGGTCTAGCTCCTAAGGCTTCTGCAGTGTGTTGGTGCTGATGAGCAACTGCCTGGGGATTTGGCAGTAAAGGGTTCCTGAGATCACCGTCCAAAAACGATCCAGACCCCCTTCTGGCCTGTAGATGTCGGATCGGGCATGCCGGCTCCAACCGTACAGGGGAAGAGTCTTGAGGAGATCATTTGCATATTCCCAGTGCCTTCTGGGATAAGTGAAGAGTCTCCGCGAGCTCAACGATCACTGGGTTTTGGCCGTTGCAGCTGAAAAGAGGAAATCGGAAAACCAGGGGAAGAGTCTTGAGGAGATCATTTGCATATTCCCAGTGCCTTCTGGGATAAGTGAAGAGTCTCCGCGAGCTCAACGATCACTGGGTTTTGGCCGTTGCAGCTGAAAAGAGGAAATCGGAAAACCAGGGGAAGAGTCTTGAGGAGATCATTTGCATATTCCCAGTGCCTTCTGGGATAAGTGAAGAGTCTCCGCGAGCTCAACGATCACTGGGTTTTGGCCGTTGCAGCTGAAAAGAGGAAATCGGAAAACCAGGGGAAGAGTCTTGAGGAGATCATTTGCATATTCCCAGTGCCTTCTGGGATAAGTGAAGAGTCTCCGCGAGCTCAACAATCACTGGGATTTGGCCGTTGCAGCTGAAAAGAGGAAATCGGAAAACCGAATTTGGGCTCATCTTTCATCGTTTTTAAGAAATCTCAAGATGGAAGAGGCCAGGAGCCATTTGGTGAGCTGCATTTCTTGCTACATGTTCACAGACTTACCAGTGGAAAAGCCAAACTTCACATGCCACAAATGCAAGCTTGTGTCCCTGTTGGAGGAAAAGTTGCAAAATCTCGAAGAGAGGTTAGCTACGTTGAAGATCATTAAGGAAGGTGAAGAGTTCTTGGACAGAGCAGAATTATCTCTTCATGTTACAGAAAGAGAAGAAATTCGAAGTGCACCTGAAGAAACAGAGGAATGGAGACATGTGACCCAGAGAAGCAGGAGGATCAGGAGGCAGTCAGCACCCATACTGCTCAGAAACCAGTACCAGGCTCTCACGCAGGAAAACAATGAAGAAATACATCAGGATAAGACTTTGCCAACAAGCAGCAACCTTGTACGCCTTCAGAGTCCTCCTGGATGGAGAAAGAAAAATGTTGTGAAGAAGAAACGGAGAGTGGTGGTGATGGGGGATTCCCTGTTGAGAGGAACAGAGGCCGCTATCTGCAGACCGGATATTACTTCAAGAGAAATGTGTTGTCTTCCAGGTGCAAAAATTAAAGATGTGTCTGACAGGATATCAGGACTCTTCAGACCTACAGATGACTACCCATTCCTGCTACTACATGTGGGGACAAATGACACCGCAAGAAACGACCTGGAAACCATCTGCAGAGACTTTGAAGACTTAGGCAAGAAAGTGAAAGAACTGGGAGCGCAGGTGGTCTTCTCTTCCATCCTCCCAGTGGATGGCCATGGAACAAGGAGGTGGAATAAGATTCTGCAGGTGAACAACTGGCTACGTCGATGGTGCCGTCAGCAACGATTTGGATTTCTGGATCACGGAGTGAACTACTTATACGATGGACTACTTGCTAGAGATGGGGTGCACCTTACGAAGACTGGTAAGCATGTATTTGGAAGTCGCCTTGCTACACTTGTAAGGAGAGCTTTAAACTAGAACAACATGGGAAGGGAAGCAAAAGACCAGAAAAAGCCATACACCTGACAAATGCTATTGAGAACTCTGCTATTAGAAGTGGAAAGGAAGAACAAAGACGAAAGAATCTAATTAATAAAAATATTGGAGAAAGCGAAACCAATCACAAACTAAAATGTTTCTATACTAATGCACAAAGCATGGGCAACAAACAAGGAGAATTGGAACTACTAACACAGGAAAAGAAATATGATGTCATTGGAATCACTGAAACTTGGTGGGACAATACACATGATTGGAATACAAGACTAGAAGGATACAACTTATTTGCAAGAAAGAGACTTGATAAACGAGGAGGGGGTGCCGCATTGTATGTTAGAAACGCGTATATCTGCACAGAGATTGAAGCTTCAGAGACTGGGAGTTCTGTGGAAACTGTTTGGGTAAGAATACAAGGACAGAACAATGGAAAGGACACCATTGTAGGCATTTACTACAGGCCGCCTGTGCAAGCTGAAGCTATGGATGAACTCTTTATGCATCAAATGGCCAAGTTCTCCAAAAAATATGACATAGTTGTCATGGGAGATTTCAACTATCCAGACATTTGTTGGGAATCTCTCTCAGGCAAAACTAACAGGTCAAGGAAATTCTTATCCTCTCTTGCTGACAACTTTATCTTCCAAAAGGTAAGGGAGAAAACAAGGGGAACTGCTACCTTGGATCTAATCCTTATAAACAGGGAGGAAATGGTTGAGGAGGTAAAAGTGGCTGGGACCCTAGGAGGTAGCGACCATGCTATTTTAGAATTTTGGATAACTAGAGGCGGAAGACCTGTGAAGACTCAGACGTCAAGGTTAGATTTCAGAAAGGCAGATTTTAAGGGATTCAGAAAGAGAATTGGAGGGATCCAATGGCTGGATATCCTTAAAGACAAAAATGTCCAGGAAGGATGGGAAATCTTGAAAAATGAAATTCTCAAAGCACAGTTGTTAACAATTCCGAAAAGAGGGAAGAATAGGAAGCAGTTAAGGAAACCAGGATGGATGAACACAGAACTTAAGCACATGCTAAAAAGGAAGAAAAAAATGTTTATAAAATGGAAAGAGGGAGGCATATCTAAAGAAGAATATAATGCTGTCTGCAGAACCTGCAGGGCACAAATCAGATTAGCTAAAGCTGAAAATGAATTGAGGCTTGCAAGAGATGTCAAAAGCAATGATAAAGGATTTTGGGGATATGTCAAAAGTAAAAGAAAAGTCAAAGATGCTATAGGATTTTTACAGGATGAAAATGATGAAATGGTAAGACAGGATGTTGAGAAGGCTGAACTTTTAAATTCCTATTTTGCATCTGTTTTCTCTCAGAAAGGAAATGTAACATCAACTGTTATTCACTGTCCTATTAAGGGAATAGAAGAATCCAGGATATCTATAAACAGAAAGATAGTGAAGAAACACTTAGCTAGCCTAAATGAATTCAAGTCTCCAGGTCCAGATGAATTACACCCCAGAGTACTGAAGGAGATAGCAGAAGAAATTTTTGAACCCCTCTCTATAATCTTTGAAAATTCTTGGAGAACAGGAGAAGTGCCAGAAGACTGGAGAAGAGCAAATGTTGTTCCTATCTTCAAAAAGGGGAAGAAGGTGGACCCAGGTAACTATAGGCCGGTGAGTCTGACTTCTATACCAGGAAAGATCTTTGAACAAATTATTAAACAACATGTATGTCAATACCTGGATAAGAATGAAGTGATTAAACAGAGTCAGCATGGGTTTGTAACTAATAAATCATGTCAGACTAACTTAATTTCCTTCTATGACGGTATCACTGATTGGGTGGATCAAGGAAATGCTGTAGATATAGTATATCTTGACTTCAGCAAAGCATTTGACAAAGTCTCTCATACAATCCTTATTGAAAAAATGATTAAGTATGGAATGGACAAGGCAACTGTTAGGTGGATTCATAACTGGCTTAGTGATCGGACCCAAAGAGTGGTCGTAAATGGCTGCACATCCAGTTGGAAGAATGTCTCAAGTGGGGTACCACAGGGCTCTGTCCTGGGCCCTGTATTGTTCAACATCTTTATCAACGATTTAGATGAAGGAATTGAGGGTAAACTGATTAAATTTGCTGATGACACAAAGCTAGGAGGGATAGCTAATACTAGAGAAGAGAGAGAGAGGATTCAAAAAGATTTAAATAAACTGGAGAAGTGGGCAGCAACAAACAGAATGGTTTTTAACAGGGAGAAATGCAAAGTACTACATCTGGGCAATAAAAATGGAAAAAGCATATATAGAATGGGAGGAATAGGGCTAAGTGACAGCACATGTGAAAAAGACTTGGGTATACTAATAGATCACAGACTGAATGAGTCAACAGTGTGATGCAGCAGCAAAAAAGGCAAATGCAATTCTAGGATGTATTAACAGAAGCATACAGTCTAGATCACGTGAAGTCATTATTTCCCTCTACTCCTCTTTGGTCAGACCTCATCTGGAATATTGTGTCCAGTTTTGGGCACCACATTTTAAAAAAGACATCAACAAACTGGAGCAAGTTCAGAAAAGAGCGACCAGAATGGTGACCGGTCTGCAAACCCTGTCTTATGAGGAAAGGTTGCAGGATTTGGGAATGTTTAGTTTGCAAAAGAGAAGACTGAGAGGAGACTTAATAGCTGTCTACAAATATCTAAAGGGCTGTCACATTGTAGAAGGATCAACTTTATTCTCATTTGCACAAGGAAAGACTAGAAGCAATGGGATGAAACTGAATGGGAGGAGACACAGATTAGATATTAGAAAAAACTTTTTGACAGTTAGAGTGATCAATGAGTGGAACAGGCTGCCACGAGAAGTGGTGAGTTCTCCTTCAATGGAAGTCTTCAAACAGAGGCTGGACAGACATCTGACTGGGATGATTTAGCGAATCCTGCTTTGAGCAGGGGGTTGGACCAGATGGCCCAGGAGGTCCCTTCCAACTCTACGATTCTATGATTCTATGATTCTACTCCCACCAGCATGGTCCTCCTCATCCCCATCAACCCATTAGGAAGGCCGGGGTAAATACCAGGGAGTTCCCACGGTGCGGCCTCTGCTCCGGGGCAGGTGGTGTGGCAGCGGATGCTGCCCGGTGAGACATCGAGGATAGCAGTGGAGCCAAAAGCAGCATCAGCAGCTCCGGTTCTGCGGGGGCGGCTGGCAGGACCTGCACAGCTGCGCCAGGTCTGAGCAGGGGCTCCTCTTCCTCTGCTTCAGCTCCCTGGGCTGTCTACAATTCCTCCGGTATCAGCGGCAAAGAGGGGACGGAGTACGCTGCCTATGGCATGGCAGCGGCTCCGAGCTCTGCAGGGTCTGTCAGGAAAAGATCCGGTGCGGCAGCGGCGGGTACCAGTGTTGCGGGTATCGCTGGTGTGGGCCCTTCCTGGGCGCGCTGCAAGTCCAATGTCCATAGTGCTTCTCGCCTCAGTCGCAGGCAGCGTGTCAGCTGGATAATCTCGTCCTCCAGCTGTTGGGGATCCATTCTTGAGATCGGGTCGGAGCCTTCAGCCATGGCGCCAGGGAGATTCAGTTCCCCGAGCTCCGCAGGCCTCCTTCCCTCACTCTCCTAAATGGCGTTCTGGCGTTCTTCTTCTTGCTCCAGCACTCCAGTACTTAGTTACCCTGGAATGCCTCTCTCTAGGTGTTCCTAGTCGTTACTTGTATGACAGACAGCTGTAGCCTGCTTCGGGGACTCCACTCTGCGTCCCGGCTCTCTATTCAGTTACTGTTGTGTCCCAAGTCTATGATGGGAGCAAGAAAAAACAGAAGCCGCGGAGACACCATCACGTGTTTCTCAACGCAAGCCATGACTAGCCAGGTCTTTCACCGGGAAGGAACAACCACGGGAAGGGCAGTCTCCAATGAAGGAAACCACCTATGCCAAAACATGGTATCCATCCACAGACAGCTGTTTCGGGGTATTGCCCCTCATCAGTGTGGAGTAGGAAACTGGCTAGTAGGAGCAATGCCTAGTAAAAGACCATGAAAAAATGAGGATGATTGACCTCATGGAGATCAACATCCGACACTGCGGAGACACCATCACGTGTTTCTCAACGCAGTGATTCTAGAGCACTGCCCCCATCCCTTATGGGAAATATGTAAAACATGCAAAAAACAGAAGCCGCGGAGACACCATCACGTGTTTCTCAACGCAAGCAATGACTAGCCAGGTCTTTCACCGGGAAGGAACAACCACGGGAAGGGCAGTCTCCAATGAAGGAAACCACCTATGCCAAAACATGGTATCCATCCACAGACAGCTGTTTCGGGGTATTGCCCCTCATCAGTGTGGAGTAGGAAACTGGCTAGTAGGAGCAATGCCTAGTAAAAGACCATGAAAAAATGAGGATGATTGACCTCATGGAGATCAACATCTGACACTGCGGAGACACCATCACGTGTTTCTCAACGCAGTGATTCTAGAGCACTGCCCCCATCCCTTATGGGAAATATGTAAAACATGCAAAAAACAGAAGCCGCGGAGACACCATCACGTGTTTCTCAACGCAAGCAATGACTAGCCAGGTCTTTCACAGGGAAGGAACAACCACGGGAAGGGCAGTCTCCAATGAAGGAAACCACCTATGCCAAAACATGGTATCCATCCACAGACAGCTGTTTCGGGGTATTACCCCTCATCAGTGTGGAGTAGGAAACTGGCTAGTAGGAGCAATGCCTAGTAAAAGACCATGAAAAAATGAGGATGATTGAACTCATGGAGATCAACATCCGACACTGCGGAGACACCATCACGTGTTTCTCAATGCAGTGATTCTAGAGCACTGCCCCCATCCCTTATGGGAAATATCACTGCGTTGAGAAACACGTGATGGTGTCTCCGCAGTGTCGGATGTTGATCTCCATGAGGTCAATCATCCTCATTTTTTCATGGTCTTTTACTAGGCATTGCTCCTACTAGCCAGTTTCCTACTCCACACTGATGAGGGGCAATACCCCGAAACAGCTGTCTGCGGATGGATACCATGCGGATGGACACCATTCAGGTCAATGGGAGGCAAACAAACGCACGCACAACACCTTATAATGGCCCCAAATGCTGCCAAAACACATCAAATGAGGGACAGGCACCCACCAGGAAAGTGGCCTCAGTTCATCCACAGTACAAATTTTAGAATAGAAGTGCAGCAATCAGCCAGACATGAGGTATCGGGGTCTGGGACATCATTTACAACTTTCAATTGAATGTCACAATTGCCCTGATACCACATGCAACACCTCTACCTGCTTTCATGCTGAGCCACACTCAGGTAGCAAAAATATCAGTTTTGTAGCCATTGTCAGAAAAATTTAAGGATAGTAACATGGGTAGTTGAGACCAAGGAAGTGGAGGCCTGACGGTGTCAGAGGCCTACTGCTACAATCAACACGCATGAAGGAGACCCAACCAGGAGTGTTCACGTTTCAAAAAATTACTGGTAGACACCACAAAAGTGGCGTCAATATCACCACTGTAGAAATAGTGTAATAGGGACCGATAGGTCTTCCACTACACCCAATCCAGCAGATAGACACACAACCGGAAGTGTTCACATTAATACAAATCAGGGCCTTACACCACAGAAGTGACATCAATTTCACGAGAGTAGAAATAATATAATAGAGAATGACAGGTCTTTCATTACACCCAATCCAACAGATGGACACCCAACCAGGAGTGTTCACATTTCCAAAAATTATTGGCAGACACCAAAAAAGTGGCGTCAATTTCACCACAGTAGAAATAGTATAATAGGGACCGATAGGTCTTCCACTAAACCCTATCCAGCAGATGGACACCCAACCTGGAGTGTGCACATTTAAACAAATGAGGGCCGTACACCACAGAAGTGGAATCAATTTTACAAGAGTAGAGATAGTATAATAGGGACCGAAAGGTCTTCCACTACACCCAATCCAGCAGATGGACACACAATCAGGAGTGTTCACATTAATGCAAATGTGGGCCTTACACCACAGAAGTGACATCAATTTCACTAAAGTAGAAATAGTATAATAGGGAACAACAGTTCTTCCACTACACCCAATCCAACAGATGGACACCCAACCAGGAGTGTTCACATTTTAAAAAATGAGGGCCTGACACCACCGAAGTGAAATAACTGTCACGAGAATAGAAATAGTATAATTTGGACCGAGTTGTCTTTCACTACAGCTAACCCAGCAGATGTAGACCAACCATGACTGTTCACATTTCCACAAATTTGTGTTAACATCAGCAGCAGCCACAGCAGGCAGAGAAGCCACACTAAAGATATCACAGAGTGCAGTTACGTGACATTAATGCATCACACTAAAAAATGCAATGTCACCTAGTCTGTACAGTCTGCGATTGGACTGCAAAAGTCCTTGGAGATCCATGACTTTTTCATCTTGATGAAAGTTAGGCGATCTGTCAGGACACCACCAGCCACACTGAAGACACGTTCTGAGAACGCTGGCTGCCGGGCACGATAAAACCTCCAAGGCATGTGAGACGAGCTCAGACCACTCATCAATTTTGGAAGACCAGAATGTGAAAGGGTCCAAACCCTCCCTGATGGTATTTATGTTCTGTTCTAGATACTCCTGCACCAACCTCTCCATTCGTTCACCACGTGTAAGACTTGGACTCTGTTGTGCTGGTGCATGAGTTAGTCTAAAAAAAAGTGTCAAAGGACCCACAAAAATTGCTTCTTCCACTTCCACCACTGCTGCTGCTGCTGCTAATGTTTTGGCGTTGATGAATTGATCTGCCGGTGGTTGGAAGTCTAGAGCTGGGATGCAAACTGTGTGCTTCACTGCTGTCTTGGGGAAAAGCACTCGTTAGGTTGTATAAAAGCATGTTTCAATACTCCAGCATTCGTGGGTCCCTTTCTAGGGCAGGAATCATCAGACAAAATTTGATTATGCAATGTGGATCTAACATCGTGGCAACCCAGTAGTCAGCACTGTTCCTAATCATAACTATAAGGGGATCATGTTGCAGATAGTGCAGCAAGTAGCCACTACTATGAGGTCCAAGCCCAAGTTGTGTTGTTGACTGGGTAACAATGAGGCTCATTCGTTTTCCTCCATCCCCTCCTGCCAACCACGTACAACAGAGAGGGGAGGATTCTCTTCATCTGACAGTTGTTTTCCCATCACCTCTTCCTCCTGCATTTGTTCCTCGGATCTTGCTTCTTGATCTTGCAGCTCACCCAGGCCAGGATAGTGGCAGAGAAAAAGCTGTACCACCAGGTTGAGGACATGAGCCATGCAAGGCAGGTGTGTGAGCTTGCCTCGCCGTAGGGCCGCCAACAGGTTCGCAACATTATCGGACGTAGCCTTCCCTGGATGCAGGTTCAGTGGAGAAATAATAATAAATCTTGAATAATTCCCACATGTGTTTTTTGGCTAAGAGAGTCCCTTCGCTCATGGACATTTTATCCCCAAGTCTCTTTTCATGCAGTAATTCTGCACTTAATAAAACTTGGTTAGCCTACAAGGATTTTTTTTAAATGTGGACACCACCCTTGTAAAACATGTAATTTTGTCCATAAGACTGATAAATTCACTTCAAAAGTGACGGGTGTGTCTTGTTGTTGGAATATGTTTGGTGCAACAACTCCATTCCTGTCTATGAGTGTTTAGTTGCTAGATTTGTATGCTGTTTATAAAGTTAGAACAAAAAAAACTCCCAGAGACTCACACAGGGACAGCATGTGACTGTATTTCCTGTGTCTGTGTATGAGAGAATCACCCTGCTATAGATGCTGCACAGATAGAGACACACAAATGGTTTATTCCTGATCTATTAAGCTTATCATATATTGTTCCTGTTTGTTCCTGAATAAAGAAGCTCTGTTGTCACATGCTTGGAGAGCATCCTGAATAATCTGCTGCCAACACTTATCAGGAGTTATATGAATTGCAATTCTGAGGGGGTTATCTACCTTATAGAATGTGTAACCTGCAACCTTCAATATGTAGTATGCTCTATTGGACCAGAAGAAGGATTAGAAAACATCTATCAGAAGCCGGCAGTACAGTCACACATAATATTTTGGCAGTCTCCAATCATTGAAAGATTAAGCATGGAGGGAACACCAACACTCTTAAAATTATTGGAATTGAAAAAGTTTTTAAACCATCTAGAAGAGACTTTAGACGTAAAGTGTTAAACCGTGAATCCTTTTGGATTTTTAAACTGCAGATGCGAGTACCGCTACGTTTGAACAAGTGGCTGGACCTAATACTGTAGAATGATTAATATACTTTATTTTTTCTCTTACTGGGTGGGTTAGACTGTGTAAGGGCTCATACTCACTTGCGATAGACTCGTACGATTCTCGTGCGAGTCTCTCGCATGAAAACCTGGCACTGCCGCCGGAGCGTGCGGCTACATGTATTTCTATGTAGCCGCACGCTCCGGTCCCAGTGTCGGCAGTACCAGGTGAGTATGAGCCCTAAAAATAATTTATTGGATTTTTTTGTCAGTTCTAATTTACTGTTTTTCTGACAGCGTCTATCATTAGCAAATTTACCACTAACAGTATATTTTATGGGATTTTTTTTG
Source organism: Dendrobates tinctorius (assembly GCF_039654945.1). NCBI lineage: Eukaryota > Metazoa > Chordata > Amphibia > Anura > Dendrobatidae > Dendrobates > Dendrobates tinctorius. Next base: position 19,832,694 of record NW_027361771.1, on the reverse strand, counting down.
CTGTGCGCGATATACTTTTTGAACAAATATAGAATATGTAAAAGAATCAGAGTGAAAAGGAGTGAGCGAGAAAAAGGAAACTAGAAGGGTTGAGAGAGGGACAAAAGAAAATAAAGGAAAAAAGTTTTTTTCTTTTTGTTTTTTCTTTGTTTTATTTTTTTCTCTTCCTTTCTATAATTCTGCTTAATGGGTTA